>NW_019386067.1:100718-101906 GCF_000671375.1 Centruroides sculpturatus
GTGCCCAACCACAACACACTGGACACTGTACCAAGTCCTCTGTGAGCGGTTCCACATATGGTTCTCCACATAATATACAAAACCTTCATCCATCGCCATCTGCAGTTTCTTCAGTCCAAAAACATCTGTTGCTCTTTCTTATATACTTGTTCACCATCTAAAAATAATTACATTCTCAATTACTTAGATAAATTGAAAACAGAAATCAAAATAATTGCGTGCGGGAAACTTGGAAACTATTTCATCTTGCCCTAAAATGCAATTTTCCATCTTGCCCAAATGCCCATTGCCAATAATAATATCAACGCTTTAAAAATCCTTGAATTTTTTTCCTCTTTAAATATCAATTCATTCAATATATCCCTAATAGGTACTTTGTATAAAAACAAAATAGTATTACTTACCTTCTAGGTATAAATAATAACACTGCAAAAGTCCAATGACTGCGAAATATGAAATACTTGCACACGTCACTTGGTGGCATCAACCGGTCTGAGACGCCGTTCGTAAATACAAGATATCCGGGTGTCTCTGTGTACATGGAGATTCGGATGCTTCGTCTCGTGGTTCGGGATGGGTGGGTAGTTTTCATCTTGCCCACCCCTTCCATCTTGCCCTCCCTTCCCCTAAAATATACATCGTTCCGAAATGCATTCGTAATGATAAATTTAACGGGTATAGCCATCAATAAGTGAATATCTATGAATGTTAGAAGTGCTATACTGAAATTCTCAATTTCAATATAGATATTAGAATTTAAGTACGTTTTATCCACATATGAAGTTCAACTTGATTAAAATAACATATTCTAGTGTGTAAAATTAGGTGTATATTGAAGTAAATAATCAAATTATGGAAAACTTTTAAATTTAGGGAAGACCGGGGCAAGATCGGCATGTTAAGCTTTACTTAAATTTTGTGTAATAAATACTACTGTAAACTGAAAAAAAAGCTTTGCATATTGTCTATTGGAATGTTATCTTACTATAGAACTAGTTAAAATCAGTTTGGAAATAAAAATAATTAAAATAATTACAACTTTACAAGAAGAGAGAAATTGACGAAGTTGCCCCGGGTATAGGGGCAAGATCGGCAACTTCTCTCTTTTTGTAAAGTTGTAATTATTTTAATTATTTTTATTAAAGTTGCCCCTGGTATAGGGGCAACAGTAATGGGGCAAGATAGGCA
>NW_019386067.1:103313-123838 GCF_000671375.1 Centruroides sculpturatus
AACGAAAATGAAAATTTGCTTGATAATTCAACTACGCTTGTTGGAGAACAATAAAAACACTACACTCAACAAGCCACCAATAAAACTCAACTGCCTAACCTATAACCAAAGTCTCCTTTTAATTTGTTTTTAAAAAAAAGCGCTTGACAAACTTGCCCCGCATGCCGAAGTTGCCCCGGTCTCCCCTAATAAATTTTAATTATCACTATCAGCAGTAATAACTAAATCAATTTTATTTTTACGAGTAATATTTTAAGATTTGCTTTTTGTTATCTATTCTTACAGAATATCACTTAAAAAATTTCATTTTTATAAACTTCGTTTACATTCTAAATGAATATCATATAGAAATTATCATGTGTTCACTAAATTGTTTTCTAACACAGTATATTAGTTAACTGTATACAAAATAATGAAAAATGCACTTATCATAATGATAACTCTGATATTTGATCCTAATTAAGTCATTGCAATTATTAACAACAACATAATTAAATTGAATTAAATAGAATTTTATATTTATATTCATAAATACAAAATAATATTTAAAGTCATATATGTAATCTTGTATTTAACGAAAAAAAAAATGTAAAATTCTGTTTGTAACGAAGCTTTCCTGAATGTGCTCTATAGTTAATTACACTTTGATTAAATATCGAGAAACCAATTCCAGATTCATTTTGAGAGTTATTCAAACTATAAATTAGCATGAATAACGTCGATATTTTACCAAATTATGTATATTGTTTTCATTTCACAATGTTTTTTAGAGTTATCAATCTTATGTTTGTAACCGTTTGCACGTAAAAGAAAATAATCAGCTTTAAAAGCAGGTGGAACATTTGTAAATTCGTAAAATAGGAAGTATATACTGAAAATTATGTCGATAAAAATATTTATTATTGTCTTCAATAGTCAGTAACGTTTTTAAAACAGAAAAATCTATAGTCTCATTTAATTTTACTATTATTAGAATATTTTCTGTTTATGAAAGTTGATATATTTTCTTCTAATTCTGTTAATACATAAAATGCATTTAAACGATAAGAAAATTAACTACTGGAGAATTGCAGCAGTAATTGTTTTTCCTGTTAAATAATTTAGCTGAAAACGTGAAGAAATCAAAATTATTTATAAAAGTGCAAATTTATAAATTTACTACACACTTTACAGATTGAATTTATCAAAATTTATGTATTTGTCTATTTCCTCTTTTTGCTTTCTTATCTTTATTTATAACTTATCTAAGCCGAGCTTTTTATTAACAGGAACCATTCTGCACAATTACTATTTCGAATAAGCAAAAATGCAGTGTTTAAAGTACTGCACATTGTGTTATATTGTAAAATTCATATTAATATATTATACGTATCATTAAAGATTCGATGTGTGTTGTATCTATTTAACCACGTATGAAGAAAAAATAATTTAAAACAAAGGAACATTTTTATAATATATTTACATGAAAATATAAAAAATTTATACAATAATTGTGAAATGTTCTTATAATTTTTCATAATGTTTAACATTATTCTTTACATATTAAAATATATAAACAAATATATTTGTGGTTAACTACACCTATAACACTATAATTATAGAATTCAAAATCATGTATGAACGCAGTGCTTGTGGCACGGCTTTATGGCACGAGTGACACAAACGCTGTGTTCATATATGATTTTTAGTTCCATAAGTATAGAGTTTTAGGTGTAATATAACCACAATATACCGTATGACAATTCATTTATTATTAGCGATTATGGCATTCATAAAAATTCATATGATCCACTCGCTCCGCTCGTGTGTCATACTTCTATTCATGCCATAATCGCCTATATTATAAAATAACTGAATAATATACTAATATACTTTACATTTAATGTGTTTTTCATAGATATAAAATGTTTATTATAGGTACAAAAAATGAAGCTACAGAAATTATTTTAGTAAACAAATTATAATTACTTATAGCTATAATAATAAATATATGATTGTAATCTGTATATGAACTTCTTAAGTATACATTATAAATTCAAGTGTGAAGTTTATTATTTATCGATTAATCTTATGCGGCTACAAACTACTTGTTTATATCTTAACATTGCATTTATTTAACTATTGTTTATATAGATTTTTTAATCAGAAAACGATAGCACATTCTTTTCTACTGACCAATAATATAACTGTTACGTGATTATTCTGAGCAGTCAGAGAATAAATTTAAAACATTTCCACACGCAACCACTATATTAAAAGCTAGAATTATAACAAAACTTTAAATTTTTCATTTACAAATTTATAAATTAATTGTCGAATATATTTTAATTTTATTTTGCATATGCATTGTGAAATCAATAGAAAATTATAAAATTAAAATAGATATAATTAAGTTACTTTTATATATATAAACTACATGAATTTGAATTTTGGCTATTATTTATTGAATTTTTATATAATAATTAAATATTTAAAAAATGTAAGTTAAATTATTTGTTGCGATGATTGACGAATCGATGTCTCGTTTCTAAAATCGCACTGCTGTAAACGACTGCACACCTTAGAGGTATGAAGGAGTACATGTCAAGAATTGCAATTTGGCACGAAGTATTTGGTAGCCAAATTATGCGCACATGATATAAACCAGACATGTAGGTAGTCAGGGGACCGAGAATTGGGTCAAAAGAAAATAAGAAATGCTGAGACTGTTTTTACAAACAGGCGCGAGTGCGAGATTCGTACATTTGTTTTACTAATAAAACAGTTCAATTATAAAAATACTAGCAGGTGGGCCCGGCGTTGCTCGGGCAAAAGTAACGATAACTAAGATAAAGATTATTACGTTACAGTAAACCTTACCCGTTTTCACAGAATGCAAGAATTGGGTCCCCTTGTTTCCAGACTAATTAGAGAATTTTTAGATGGGTCTAAATTATGTTCGATTTCCCGCAAAAACGAAAAAAACTGCATCTGCGTCTTGCACGTCGCTTTCTCTTAACAATTCCATTGTTACGTAGCATTTCCATTGTTGACACTTCCATTGTTACTTACCACTTCCATTGTTACTTAACACTTCCATTGTTGATGGAAGTGTTAAGCCTTAATCCTGTCCCTCTCCCCCGTGGGGAGGAATTTCGAAAAATCCCTTCTTAGTGTGCGTTCTCCTAACGTACCCTAACTGTGTACCAAATTTCAACTTTCAACTCCTAACCGTTTGGGCTCGTATCCATAATGTATATAGAAGTTTTAATCCTGTCTCTCTCCCCCCGGGGGGGAATTTCGAAAAATCCCTTCTTAGTGTGCGTTTTCATGACGTACCCTATCTGTGTACCAAATTTCAACTTTCAACTCCTAACCGTTTGGGCTCTGCGCTTATTATTATTATTATCATCAACCCGTCTCGATTATATATTAGATATAACTATAATTAATATATTCATTCAATTTTTTATTGCTTTTACGGAGTCTTCTCGTTACAAAGCGGTGATAATCTTTGTAACATAACAACTAAAATAAAGTATAAGTAGGCTAATTATCCACATTAACATCTATTCTTTAATGTTTGATGTACGTAATTCTTGAAAACAATTACAGTGGGAGATCGGTTAACAAACAGATCGGATAACGAACAAATCGGTTAGCGATCACTTTCGCGAAAGATTTTTATGTTCGGACAACGAACAGATGATCAGTTAACGAACACCCCACAGAACAAATACAAGAAGCTACGTAAAATAATGAATACCGATTGGTCTTCCCTTGTCTTCAAGAAACAATTCGAAACTTTTCGGAGTGTGGGAGACGTCGACATCGACGCTCAATCCGGTATATACCGATCGGATAGTATTCCTCCGAACTTTGAAACTCACCCTTGTAATTCCAGCCTTTTACCTTTTCTGACAAAAGAATTCTTTTATGTATTAGCGAGACATTTGGGTAGGCACTCGTTAAGTTTTGCGTCTGTTTTTCTTTTCGAAAGGTGAGAGTATAATAGAGAAGGTAGAGACTGGGCAGAAGATGTCAGATATTGCTGGGCGGTAGTCAAGAAGACCCAAGCAGCTAAAAGATTAACAAAAATCACATCTGAGAAATAAAGAACATCGAACAGTTCATAATGGAACCTGAAACGGATCTGACGACAGAATAAAGCCAAGAAACTCGGCGAGATATGTTTTCTTCTGAAAAAGAGGATTAATGCCGATGTCTATTATTAAAGATCCTTTGAAGAAGTTGGAGGATGTCAGAACAACGGTCTTAGAATGGCACCCAAACTAGGCTTGGGGATTTCTACAATTGCAATGCTATTAATTACTTACGCAAAATCCTGAGGAAGAGAGAAAAACAATCGACATTAGACAGATTCTTTAACCCTTTCAAACGGAAAAAAACATGACTAATAAAAACGCAAGACTCTGCATTTTTATTATTACATATAAATAAACGTAATACGAAAATATATATTTTTTATTTTTAGGGGTCTCCAGAACGAATTAATTAAACTTCCATTAAAACCAACGGTAAATCGATAATCGGTTAACAACAATTCAGATAGCGAACAAAGTCTTGGAACGGATTATGTTCTTTAACCAATCACCCACTGTATATTAAAAATATCATTTTAATTTGGTGAATGGTCAGTGATAAAAGTCATGCAATGTTTATTCATGTTAGTTACCGTCTCTAAGAGCATAAACTATTCAGAACAATAACCAACCTAAACGAAGTATTGTACTGTACAGTGCAAGTAGTGTAATTGGCTGGAAATCAGCAAGGTAAGTAGGACTTGCAGGTTATAGACAATTTTTTTCAGAATATTAAAATTAAAATTCGACGTATTTCTAATTAGTAAATTTATTGTGAGATGACGGCGAAACAACCTCCCTCAAATTATATCTAACTTTTTAATTTGTCTTAATATAATACAAAAAATATTTTGCCAAATTCTTCGATAAGCAATCTAACATAAAACTCGTTAGTATTATTTAACATATTTGTTTTTTACATAAACGAAGACCATTTTAATTCATATACTAAGGCTTCTCATATACAGCTCATTAGTGTTTGTCCTATCTGAAGTTATTTTTTACAAAAATTTACTGGTATTTTTGAATAATAATGTAAGTAAAGAGAGAATTTCAGTTCCGAAATGCATTTTAGTTAAAAATGTAATAATTGTAAATTTTTAATGGTTACGTATTTATGATAACAAAATTGCAATAAATTGCTTCAAATACTGGATTGCTGTGTATAAGCATTAATAAATAAATCAACAACGGTCTTAATTATATGTAAGGGCTAAAAGCAAAATTATTAATAATAAAGAGTCATCGGATTATAATTGATTCGGTTAAGACAGTGTTTTTCAACATTCTTCAATAAGCGACCCCTTTACAAGTTAAAAAATTCTGGCGACCCCCAGGGCCATATTAAAAATATGTCAGTGATTTTAAAAACTACGTATTTAAGTTTCTTTCTGTTGAGACCTAAATATCGATCAAAAACCAATTGTATTGTAAAATAAACAGGCGCAGCCTTCTCACTGAGATTGTAGTTTTTTTTAATTGTAGTGTAGGATCTACAAACATTTGTCTTTTTCTTTTACCCGCGACCCCCTGCATAAGACTTTGCGACTCCCCTGGGGGCTCGCGACCCACAGGTTGAAAAACACTGGGTTAAGACAAAAGTAGAATTTAGCAATATATTTTGTCAATTTTTTGTAATTACCCTCAAATGTTTCATTTATTGGATTTTTGTCGTATTTCTAAAATACAAAAGATATGAATTTACATATCTTTTATTTTATATCATTATTTTTTGAAATTTATACTATTTATATGAATTCCTATAATTAATTTCTATATTATATATTTATGACTAAAATTAGTTTTCATTTACTCAAACCTTTTTCTTGTTTTTATGAAAATTATATGACTTACGCAATTACAGTAAAAAAATGTAATATTTAAAATAATTTTGCAAATATTCTGAATATTTTAATGTAAAAATATAGTTGATTTGCTTTTATCTACCTTTACGTAAAATAATACAATGATATTTAAATGTTTATATAGAAGTAATTTTTACAGAATATCAATTTTAATACAATCACAACGTTAAAAGTTGTTAATACTCGTTATAATATATCATAATCGTAATATATATATATATATACTTTCCTGTACCCTCGACTAAAATTTTCGGTTCGAAATTATTGTTTTGAATTGATTGATGCCATTAAACAAAGTTCGTTGCCATTCTCGAAGACGTTTTATAAGAACTAGAAAAAAAGATGCCATAAGTGCGTTGAAGTGGGAGGGAATTACATTAAAGGGAGCGAAATATCGCAGTTAATAGAAAACCTATATCTCGTTCTATCTAGTCTTGTCTTTCATTTATTTAACTTCATTGATGATTAAATTCAAAGTTATTTAATTCCATATTTTGATAAATAAATTCAAATATTGTGCTGTATTGAACTATTTCCGATATTTTTACTTTCCCGACTGTTATATAGAACAGAGTGAATTGGAAAAGGTATGATCCAACCAAATATATTTACACTTTTGAACTTAAGACATTTTGAAACGTCGAAAAACGCAAAAATAGTTCGGGGATAATTTTTAATGCCTAGACGTCTCAGCTATACTTATCGTTATTTCCAATACATTATTACTGTTCGAATAACTTCCATTTTCTACAATTTCAATTGTTTTTTTAAAAAAGTTAAATTAAAACAAGCAATTATTTATTGTAACATCGTCACAATGCTGGGTTGCAACTTTTAATTAAATTTTTAATTTATTTAATTTAAAATATACGCTTTCCATCTCATATTACTAGTAGCTTGCCCCTGTACATCATATTTTTTCTTTAACAATAAAGTCATGTCGGTTTTTTATTAACTGCTTTCAGGAAAAAATGTTTGCATTAGAATAACGTGACATTGAAACTTTTCGCATAATTGATCTGTGTCTCCTGCTCCTACGGTTTCTGAATTTATTCTCCTCTTTTATATATTTAACTTCCCTTTCGAGATTAAGAAAGACAGTCAGACAGACAAACGAACAGCTGGAATACAGTGGGATTTATAGGTCTAGAATTCCTAGAATGCCGTTTTGTAATAATTAAAAATATAAAAGTTTTCTGTAACAAACTTCACAACAGATGGCGATACACGCAGTTTTATTTATTATGATTACTAGTAGTAATAGTAGTTTTAGTAGTACTGATTAGAAAATTAATTTTTCGAGTAAATTACTGTCGAATAAATTAAAATTACATATAATTTTTAAAATTACATTAAGATTGCGAATAAAAACTTGTCGAATGGAATTATTTCAGATCGCAAAATTAATTTTTCGATCACAAATCTTAATTAAATTAATTTTATTTTAAAAATAAAGCAAAGATTCTGTATTAATTATTAAATGTTTTAATATCCGAGAAAATTAAAACACGATAATTGTATGAAATAATATCACACGAAAACGAAATTATTTTTGAAAATTTTTTATTTATATATGAATAGATTAAATAAGTTTATTTTAGTTCATCTTTTCCAGTTTTTCATTCACTTTATCTAAAACATGACATATTCCTGGCCTAATTTCTGATATTGTATAAATTAAGATTACAAATAATTTGTCGGGTTTTCTTATCACTACTAGAATTGATTATTTTCTTGATGGATATTTGTCTCAATATTCGGGTACATGACAGTTCGAAATAATATAACACTGAAATTATTTTGAAAAGGTTTTTATTTTTACGTTACAATTTATTTAAGCGTTTCCACTTTTTCCTTCAGTTTATCTAAAGCAAGACATTTCTGCGCGTAATAATTTTAAAATTAATTTTTCAGGATATAAATTATTTTCTGAACAGAAATTTCTGGATTAAATTAAGATTATAAAAAATTTTAATATTTAGAGAACTTCTCAATTCATTTCTTACGAAAAGATTNTTCATGCATTACCACACCGTTTATCCAATTGCCATGAAACTTTGGGAAGTTGTTTAATATACTCCCGCAAAGGTTTCTGGCGTAGTACGATTGCCATGAAGCTTTGGGAAGTTTTTTAATACACTCCCGCGAAGGTTTCTGGCATAGTGCATTTATCCTACGATAGATGGCGCGCGTTTATACTGTCTGTTCGATCGATTTCAAATTGTAAAGACCATTTCTCCCGTTCAAAAAATATCTCTATATATGCATTTTTGAACTGTTATTTACGATATCTAAATATATAAAATTACTTGTCCTTACTGACTGACTGACTGACTGACTGACTGGGTAATTCATCATCGCCCAGAGCAAACAGCTGAATCTAAAGAGGTGAAATTTGGTACACAGTTAGGGTACGTCATGAAAACGCACACTAAGAAGGGATTTTTCGAAATTCCCCCGTGGGGGAGAGGGAGTGGATTAAGGCTTAACCGGAAGAACGGCTACTACTGTACTATTTTAGATGCGATTTTTTGTTTTCAACTACGTTTAGTCTTCATTGAGTACTTAGGTGTATTAAATTGATAACATTTCAGACATTGTTATAAATATTTTTACCTATTTCGATTTTAAAAATGTTCGAACCGTTTTAAATTTTAATTTGTTATTGCATATTGCTTCGATTATAGAACGATTGTAAACTTTCCAGAAAATTGATGAAATTAAAAACAGTTCGTTTGATTCTCGGCAATTCTCTTCAGCGGTAGGTGTTATATAACAATTACTATGGTTATTGAAATATTGAATGTAAATGGGGTTTGCTTGCAAACCCCATTTACATTCGGGAGGAAGTCGCGGGTAACAGCTAGTTTATTTATAAACGCGAGATTTACGAGAACATACTTCCACATGGTTTATACAATATGTTCCAAAATATAAACACTTTATTATTACATAAAATACTTTGTGTTTTAAACTCTTACATAAAATAATGTGAGAATCCGGGGTTAAAAGAAAGTTATCTCTCACCCTTATTCGGCATTAGATCCGAAAGATCTGCTCACAATGTCACTGGATGGGATTATAGTAATACAGTAGATCTCCCTATAAGACGGTAGATACGTTCCGTTCTTTATGAATCCGATTTTGTAGGAATCACAGCCAATCACAGCCCGCCACGTGTGAAGTTTACGGACTACTGCTGTTTGAAAGGTTTTCTTCCATAAAATTAATCGATTCTAGACTAATGCGACTCAACATTTCCAAAATACGTATATATTTTTTGGGAATAATCCGTATAAACTACGCTATAAACAAAAAATTGTAGGATTACTTACCGAGTGTTCCCATTCGACATCGCCATTGCTCAAGCTTGTTTCGTCGCGGAACAACTCAGGAAACCGCGGCCGCGATTTCTGATGTTATTTTTCTGCGAAAACATCGCTGAACTTTGGAGACATCATTAATATAAATAATTTTTATCGCCGTTGAACAAGAAATGTATAAAATTACAGTACTGTATTAGACTTACGGTACCTAATTTACATACTGTACAGACGATAGTTCGTTTAAACTCTCTGTAGCATGGCGCCAAGCGGCGGAAAGCATATATATAATTATAATAAAGTTACAATAAATTAAGTTAATATATAATTATATATACAGTACCTAATTTATATATAATTATATGTACAGACGAAACTAAACTCAATTTACCTGCCTAAACGTCCATAGTGTGGCGCTACGGACGGCGGGAAAGTAGTTCGGCTGCCCTATAACGTTTTACGAAATTATAGGAGTTTTTTACCGTTGTGTACGGATACTGCCACAATTTTTTCGCCGTCTTATAGGAATTGTAATTATAGGAACCAGTCTTATAGGGGATCTACTGTATTTTATTTGTGAACAGGAAATTTTTGTCATCTTCCTGTAGATCAGTGTTTTTCAACCTTCTTGAATACGCTACCCCTTTACAAGTTAAAAAAATTTCGGCGACCCCCCAGGGCCATATTAAAACTATATCAGTGATTTTAAAAACTACGTATTTAATTTTTTTTCTGTTAAGACCTAAATATCGATCGAAAAATCAATTGTATTTTAAAATAAAAACACAAAGCCTTTTCACTAAAGTTGTAGTTTTATCTATTGTAGTATGAGATCTACAAATACTTGTCTTTTTCTTTTACCCGCGAACCCCCCGTGTGAGGCTTCGCGACCCCCTAGGGGTCGCGACCCACAGATTGAAAAACACTGCTGTAGATTTTTTCCCGACACCAACCTAATTAGAGCGTTAGGCGTGCGAAATAATAATTATGTACCTGTACGAGAGGGTGGGATCGTAGATTCGCGATAAGACTGGCTGATATTTGAAATGAAGAACGAGACAGTTTTATTCGAAATAAAAACAAAATTTAATAGAAACAAATTACAATAAAATACAAATATGCGATCATATTTAAAGACGTTCTAAATTCCCTATCTGGATGCAAGAGATAGTTTACATCATACTATCAATGAAACATACTATGTCGTTTGACAAAGGTGGTTTTGTTGCGTCAAATGGAAATATTATCGGCCTGTCGTCGATCTTCAACCTTGGTAAAGTAAGGTGAAGCTAAGTGGTCGGAGTTCGGCTTGAAGAAGATGTGGAGCGGCGGAAGATGTCTTTGGAAAGGAGCAGAAAGAAAGGGTCAGTTCGGAAACTACTTCGAATAGTGGGAAATCGCCCTTTTTAGGTGTAAATACCTTCCAATAGAAATTTGGGGTTTGTACCAACTGACGGGACGTAGTAATGAGTTATATGCCTAGATGTTCGTTAAAATTAGAGATAAGCTCTTGCGAAGGAAAGTTAAATTTCCCTTTTTGACATAAAAATGAGAATATAATTGTAACGTCCCTGATAGAACAATAGAAAAATATGAACCCCCAAAATTTAACAGCCTCCATGCCCATTGAATACAAGTTATCATGCCAAATTTCGTTTGTTAATCTTTAACCCATCCTGAAATATTAAAGGAAATGGCTAACAAATACAAACACACATATGTTACATATTCTGTGAAAACCTGAGGGCCCTAGGCCTCATTTATTAATTTTTATTAAATATGTTTAAATATTCACACAAAATAATATTTCGTTTTGGTGAAAAAGTGGTGTTTTAGTCGTGGGAAAGGATCGATAACAGATGCTACTTCCGTTAAAGGAAGTCCGTACATCCTCTGTTTTTCCCTTATCCGTTAAAAATCTCGCTCAGATGGGAAATGGCTACCCCTCTTTCGTCCCCCTTTTCGCCGGTTCTCACGAAGAGCTACTGGACGATGATTGGACAAAAATTTTGAAATAAAAGGAGAAATTAGTCAGAATTCAGGAGTTCAGCGGGAGTTCTTTGACAGATCCGAAGCATACAAACTCCACATACGTTTCCCTCCTGATGGCCAACGCCCATAACGGAGTCAGATAGACTAAGTCCCGAGTCTACACTTAGAAGAAGTGATAATTTTATATTTTGTGCACGAATTAATCTCCCATACGAAAGAAAGATGAACCCTATCTACAAGGTGTCCTATACCTATACAGAAACGAAGACGACAACTAACAGGTCGTATGTTTAGAATCATTTTGTGAGCTCTCTCTCTCGAACGCGCATTAGCTTAGATTAAGCCGTAGCCTAACGCTTGTCGTATTATCGTTGTATTTGGTTATTTGTATTCGTTGGTTTGAGATTTATTAAATTATACTTATGTTTTATTTTATCAGAATGTCTCCTCAATTTATTCCGAATCAGATCGAATACGCGTGTTAATCCGCGCATTGAGAAATTGATTAACTGGTGTCGGGATCCTGACGAAGGAAGAAGGTGAATTCGCCATCACCAACTTCCGCTCTAGATTATAATAAAACAGTAAAGCCCTCCACACTCGTTTCCCTACGACTGGGAAAGGCCGTTCTTTGGACGACCGAGAACTGGTTTTACCGACTAGTGCCTGTAAGTGCCTGTTAGTAGCCAAGGACGTAGATTAAGACCTACGTCCTTGGCTACTCTCACAATTCCGGATAACGGTGTTTTGAATTTATTGCGTTCAGAAGTGTGAAGACCTCAAAATTCTAAAAACCTGGAGGATCAGATATGACGCAGTTATAACATTATATAGTAAGAGCCGGAAATGTAAATAGTGTTAAGTTATAACGTCCAGGAACGTAAAAAGTGGTGATGATTACAATAATTTCATGTTAGATTATGAAAGCCAAAAAATTAAAGTTGTTTCGGTACGACATTTAAAATTCGATTATTGATTATTTTCAATGCAGCAGTAATTTTATTGAATAATATACTGATATAAAATGTTTAGAGTAGTTAATTTTTAAGTAGGAAAACTAATTAATGTCCTACTTTCACTTCCAGAAGTGATTTCACTTAGGAATCTAAATGCACAATTTTCAATTAAGATTCTTTAGTGTCTTAAATTAATAAAATAATTGAAGCAAATATAATATGATTGAGAAAACACTATTAAAAGTGTAATCTCTGTCAACAGTTTATGTAAAATTCCTAAAAACATAATTAAAGAACGTGAGCAATTATGTTTATGTAACGAATATAAACATCGTTATCGAGAAATTTCTTGCCAGAATAGAAGCAGGAGTAATTTGCTTGCTTCGTTACTTAATCCTGAAAATTCAACTAATTTCTTCAGAATATAATCCCTAAAAGTAAGAAAAATTAATACGTTAAAATATACTTTCTTTTTAAGTTTAATGAAGTATTTTTTTTATATCTTTGTACGTGAAAAGTACAGTCACCAATTTGGTAGGCCGCGTAGCAGTTATGGTGGCATCCGATTGATCTGGAGGTACTGGAATATCTCCAGATCAATCGGGTCAAAAAATCCTGGAATTTTTCAGGAGTGATCATGTTAATATTTCGGGCTCTGTCCCATACCATTCGGTCCTCATAAGTGGCCTGGCCGCGTAATGAGCTTGCTGAAAAGAAGTCCTTACAGGGTGAAAAAATATATATATATGTGGAAATTTGTGATTGTACTTTATGTTAATATGAGAACTATATAAAAATAATTCGATATAAGGTTCTAATCTGTTATTATGTATTAATTAGTAACAGTTAACTATGAGCTAGATGGCTTTGTTCTTGTTACAACAGATACTTCAGACATCTTTCCGATCTTTACGAGTATTTATCAACTCATAATGTCCTGGAATGCATTTCGGCTTTATATATATACATGAAATATGTAAAATGTATTACTCTCAGCCTCTCCTTTTTTTGAACAATCTGCTTGTTAAACAATTATGTTATTGCACAAAACACTAAATTACTAAAAATGATGACATATCCAATGGAAAGTTTCAAAAATTAAATGGTAACACTAATAGAATGAGACCAAATAAGGAAGCATATTTAATTAAAAAGCAGTAGAAGCACGAAAAGTAATACGAATGCTTCGTTCAACTGCTATGTGTCTATAACGTGACTTTGAATTTGGCTGCAAACAGAAAAAATTCCCACTGTTGTCTGCCTGCTTGTCCGTTTTCAATATGAAAAACAATGTTAGATAGATAAAAGAAAAGAAGAAAAGTGGACACATTAGGATCAGGCAACCCCGATAAACTACATAAAAAATTACGAACAAACCAGAAGTTACGTTATTTCAATCCAAAACTTTTCCCTCCGAAAGGTGTTACATAAACCACAGATACGACTCTATTGTTAAAAGAAAAGTATTGTGTACGGGGCAAGCCACTACTAATTTAGGTGGAAAGTATATATTTTAAATTAAATCAATTAAATATAGAATAATAAATTGTCACGATAAATAATTGCTCGTTTCATTTATTTCTTTAAATTTTAATTTAGGACATTTATATGAAAAAATAACGAAGAAATGTTTTGTATCGTTTCGGAGTTTATTTAATAAAGTAGGCTGAAGGTTAAAGTAAAATAAAACTAAAATATTAGCTATACAAAGAAAATGAAACGTTTGATGTGAAGATATTATAAATACAGAGGTAAGTTCTTTAATTGAGGTTATACTATAAAACATATAATAAGATTATATGGATTTTAGTATATTATAATGTTTTTCAGATTAATTTAGCATTTTGATAATAAAGGATGAATGAACCAACATTCTGCCTCAATTGTTATCTGCAACCTTTCACGTACATATTGAAGTGGTTTGGCATAAATGCTTTAACTTCGTGCCAAGAATTGGATAATGGCACTAGCAATTGGAATCGATTGTATTATGCCTTTTATGTCGTAATTTGGGTTCTGATTTACTTTTGGGGAATTTTTATTTCTCTGGTTGACGAACAGACGTGTTTACATTATTGCGGGGGTTTCCTCTACAACATAAAAGATAGTTACACTACAATCATTTTTACTAAATGTTTCATGTTAGGTTTACATTTGTCAGTGCTGATTTGCGTAGTAAAAATTTATTTTCAAAAATATCCAAAAATTCAGACATTCGAGTATAATTATAAAGGCGAGTTGCAAAAGTTGTTCGTTGTCAGGAAATGGGTTCGAATATTCATACTATCTGTATTTATTTATTCATGTGTATTAATATTCATTGGATTTGGTTTTAGCCTTACTTATCTTCCCATTCCCGAAAATCGATTAGTAATTTGCTCGGTATTTTATCATTTGATTTTTATTTGGATCGTTGGGGTAATCTTACATTCCATTGCTGTAGGATTTCTTGTATTATACTTCATAATATTAAAATTTGACAATATCTGTCAGGCTTTGTCAGAATGTGGGCGTAGCCCAGAAGGAATTAGAATTGCTTTAAGGATCGAACAAAAAAAATTTGTTGAATTATGCGAAATCACCAACTATGCAGACCATATAATTTCGTACATATTTTCAATCACAGGCATTTGCATCATAAATTCAATAGCTTGTTCTTTGTATTACGTCATTTACGCTCCACCCAAGGATAAATTCTTTTTTGCATTTATGGCATGTGTTCTCACATTGTTATTTATTGCTGTTGGTGAGGCTGTTGCTGAAGTTCCAGTGAAGGTATGTATAATGTTGTATTCTTTGTACTAGAAATAACATTATTTATTAACCTTTGTGTTCTATAACCCTATTGTTCAATCATTCCTATTAGAAATGCAATTTCTTATACATAATTTACCTCTCTTCAACTAATTTATATAATAAGCATAAAAGACCATACATGCATTAAAGATTAAGAGTGTCTGTAGAAAATATCTGCTTGTTAAAAATTAGTACAAAGTGGTTTAGTTTTATATTAGATAAATGGTTTAGTTTTATATTATGTTTATTTTTATATTATACAGAATATACTCTGGGTATGATACATAACGCTACACGTATTAGGTATTTTTTAACCGTTTCGGATAACCCAGTTTTACTGTAAAATCGATTATGTAGTAAGTGTAATTAATGATTCAAATGTTATTTTCAGGCTGCAGCTTCTATGGAAGATTTACGTATTTTGAGTATTTACGAATTGGACTTTATTGACAAGTGGAAGGTAAAATGTCTGTCAAACACTTAAGAGCTTTCGTTGCACCAATTTAAGTTATATTTGTAATATCATTAAACGAATAATTAGCATTTGTTGTGTTTAAAAATGCATTTTTAGTTATTTAAGACAATTTTTCAATTCACTTTAACATTGTGTTTCAGGTTATAACATTCATGAAGTGGATGAATGGAAAATGCGTCGGTTTTCATTACTTCGGAACAATTCTCTTTACTAAAGATTACATTCTTGAGGTAATTTCCTATTAATATTAATGCATTTTGATACCGTCAGATTAAATCTTTTGTTGTTAAATATAATGTACTTTCGTACTTATTGTGTACAGGCCATCTTCTTTCATTTCTCTCTATCCTTGACATTTGCTGTAATCATTTTCTCTTATATCTTGTAGATTCATTTGAATGTTGTACGTTGAGCATTTTCCTTGCGTTGTACATTTTTTTTCATACAAGCTTTTTTGTCTGTTTGTTGTCTTTCAGTCTTTCTATATCTCCTTGCATTAAAAACTATTTGATATTTGTACAGTAGAGATAATGGGTGGTTAGTACTTATTCTCTATCTTATCACAATAAGTATTTCATGAAAGTAGATTCTACAATATAATAACATTTCCATGCATCATTACATAATTGGGGAAAGAACTATTATACACTATTAAGCACTCGAAACGAAGAGATTTAAGGAAGATACGAAAAACAAAGTTTTTATTCTTAAAATAATGACACAAAATTCTGTTATTTCAAGCTCTTCTGTAATGAGTGTTCTGTAGTAATCTTGGTTCCAACGAAAACAGGGAGCATTGTGAGTTAGAAATTTGTACAAAATACAAAAATACTTAATGCCAGTTTATTCTGAAATATCAAGTGAGATACGTAAACATACTATCAAAATACTTCTATAAATTCTTCAATGCACAACACCGAACACAAGAGTGCATAATAGGAATGCAATGAAAGAGTTTTTAAATGTGCAAGTAAGTTTAGGAGTGCATAAATAATATGTAAATATGACTTCCATAAAATGTTTGATAAGGTGAGTTGAGGAAAGCGTTGTTTGTAAGAAAAACGATCTATGAAAATATCCCAGATGCTGTAGTAATGTAAGGTATGTAAATATACGCCTCGTCCACGAATCGTATATAATATTTCTGAATACTTAAAATGTAATTGTATTTATTTTTCATGAGAGTTAACTGTGTAACTGACAATGTTACTCAATTTTCATTACAATGTGCTAAATATAGGCCTACGTATACACAGGAATCCCTCTCGTTATTCTATTGAATTGACGTAATTGCGAATTGTCTTCTCATCGTATTAATTTTCAATTGGTGTAATTACATGTAATTTCTGTGAATAATTTTTTTGAATTCATAAAGAAATATAAGTGAAATTTATATAATTATATTATATATATTACTTATCTAATGTATTTTTATAATGAATTTTTATTCTTTAAATAGTCAATAAGTTCAATATGGAGTGCGTTGTCAACGTTGATGCAATTCAGAGATTTGATGTCGGAAGAATACCTTTCTTCGATTTGCAATAAAACATTATTAAATAATTTGTATAATTAGAATATAAGTAAATTAAAGTAAAAAAAATAGCCAGATTCGTAATAATGTAAAACCACAATTGTTCACTATCTTTCGTAGAAAAATATTGTTATTGTTATTGACTTTTTCAATCAGAAAAAATGTTTTAGTCTGTAATAGTAACTATTATACACTATTTATTGCTGCTTTTGCTTGCTTATATGTGTTAAACACATCAAACTAATAGAAGTGTCTCGCAGCAACGAGTGAAGAAGAAACAAAATTATGTCAGACATTTTCTTCGTGTTATTCTTACTATTAAATCTGAATGCTTTGTCTTGTTTTAATTTAAATAATGAGTATTCTGTTCCGGTGTTATTGTAGATAGTATACAATGCATCTTGTCATTGTAAAAGATTGAGTTTCATTCCGGCTTGTCCAGAAATGTTTGGAGATGGATTGATTCTGATACGTAGATTTTCCTTTCTCATCACTCAATCACACTGATTTGTGAATCTGGTGTTAAGCGGGAGATGTGTGAAAAAAGACTCGTGAATAGATGAAGAAGAAACGGTTATATAATATACTGTTTATTGTTTGAAAAGATGAAAAGACTTTCCGTTATTGTTTTCTACAATTCTGTAATATTAGTATTAACCGTAACTATTGATTCATGATTTAGAAACTAATACTTTTCGTAACTACAAGTGGATAGATAAAATAATCATTTACACCAGGGGTCGCCAAAGTGATCTATATCGACCCCCGGGGTCGATATAACATTATTGGGGTCGATGAAAATACTAAAACTTACAAATTTTGAACCGAATATTGCTAATCTTGTTAAGGATTATCAAGCTTATTTGTCTTATTGATTGTCAATTACAAAAATTATTATTAACATATATACAGTACAGTACTGTACAGTACAATAAATGTAAAAATGTAAAATTAAAAGATTTATATTAAAATAGTAAGCGTTTTTTTTTCTTGTAACAAACTTTTTGGTGGGGGTCGATGTGAGGTTTCAAAAAGTTGTAGGGGGTCGACGATCAAAAAAGTTTGGCGACCCTGATTTACACAATTGTCTAAGTTTTTTTAAACTTTATTTTTATATTTTCACTAGCTGCAAGGACCCGCTTCGCTGGGTTTTTATTTGTATGTAATATAGTTTTTTTTATATATATAAAAGACTGTTTTTCTAAGTAATCTAGAATCTAGCTGCAAGGACCCGCTTCGCTGGGCAAAAAGTAACGATAGTGAAGATTAAGATAATTACATTATAGCTAATCTTACCCGTTTTCACAGAATGCAAGAATTAGGTCCCCCGTTTCCAGACTAATTAGAGAATCTTTACGTTTAGTCAAACGAACTATTTTCAACGTTTCTGGAACGTTTACAATCGTTCTATAATCGAACCAATATTCGATTTTTATGTTCGAATTAAATTCGAACAAAACATTCGAAATAGAAAGCCACTTTCAACCACTTTCAAGCCCATATCTCCCGCACCCTTATAGCTATCGAGACGCAACCACCCCTATGCACGAATGGAGACTTGGGGCTACCACCACATACAAACACCATTCGCGTGCAATGTGTAGTTTTTGCGAAAAAGTGAAATATAGGGACATACATGTCCATTTATATACAGTATATAGATATAGATTACACAAGTAAATGTAAACGTATTTCTACTATATTATTTTATTACCCTACAATGTGGATTGTTTATAATTTATTATACCTTAGACAGAGGTATTGAATGCGTATACTTCAACTGAAGACGGAAATAAGGCCAGAAATGAATTTTGGAGAGAAGCTAAAATATTAAAAACAAAAAATGCATTTAGTTTCTGGATTTAATTCTTGTTTTACAACCCAAGTAGTAGATAAGTGGAATAATTAACCAATATAATAGACTAGAAGGTTAAAGAAATAAAGTAAAAATACATTCTAAAATATATGCTTATCAACAGTCGTGGGGTCTTCTGATTGCTTTTGTTATACATCTTTAAATACTGGTTGGCACGGTAACCAAGATGTATGGCAAATGCGTATCCACACATTTGTCATACATCTTGGTTAAATGTTCGAGGCCTCGAAGGGCCTCGAAGGGCCTCGAACATTTTACCAAGTAACTAATCTGCCGATTATTTGAATCTATTTTATTCTTCTTCGTTGGTTTTCTATGAGAAGTTAAAAATTTTCTTTCATCTGTTTTTGATTCGTATATATTTGCATATATAATAAAAGAATAATTCGAAGAATGCTCACCGCATTAGTAAAATTGGCAGGAATGCTTAAAGGAGAAATAAGCAAATACCGAAAAAATAGAAATTCCTATACAATGCTGATTTTCGTGGCAATCATAATATGTATTTTGCGCTCCATGCCCATTTACCGTCTGACTACATTTAATCGTCATATAAAATGTCAATTTATTATTCAATAATAACTGTAGCGTTTAATCCTTGAAGCATTATCAATTACAACTTTATTTCACTTTACAACTCACACAATTACTATTCAAACAGCAAATTATGGCTGCGTAAATAGTTGTCTTAATACACTAGTGCTGTAGAAGAAATATATCTATGTGAACAGAAGGTTAAAGGAAGTTAGAGATACCTGAGGCGATTTTAGAAACTAGAATCCTGAACTCATATAATTAATAATAGGTATTAATTAAAATATTTAAAGTAAAAATTGAAATATACGCAGTTTCCAAGACACTTTTTTGAATTTATTTCATACACGATTATAAAGAAAATTGCTTATCCACGCATTTGTCATATATTCAATTGTTCATCTACCAGGTTATCGTTTACCAGATTTGTCTACTTAATTAAATGTCTACTTAATTACCTGTTCACTTAGTTACCTGTCCACTCCGTTGTAGTCTACTTAAATGTCTATTTAACCAATTATCTTCAAACGCTTCTCAGCCAATTAATTACCTGGGCCGTGTTCAGTAACGCAGAATTCTTGCTAAGTCTAGTTATGCTGCAATGTTGAACTGGTTTCTAACTACTGCTTGACTCCTCCCACCGATAGAATTCTTGGTAGTTCGGTCAGGGCCGTCTTACTAAGTCCAATTGTGCTGCGTTAAACCCGTTTCTAATTACTGCTTGACTCCTCCCACCGCTAGAATTCTTGCTAGTTCAGTCAGCTTCTTTTATCTACGCTAACTTCTGCTAGCGACGTTATTGCTTTTGTCTCGTATGATTTACAAGATGGCTGCTCGTGTTGGTCAAAACATATTTTATTATAACAATCATAAAATTGTTATAACAATGAGTGAACAAGAGGCTAACAGTTTTAATGGTAAGATATTAACTTTTCTTTGTTTTTTTTTAACTTCCACAATAATTTATTTCAAACATTTAATGGATGTAATTACTGTTAATTTAAGTAAATTAATTCTCTGTTAATAAGAACGACTTTCACAGATTCTAGTTTATTTTTATTATAAAATAGTTAATTTGAAGACAACTAGTAC
>NW_019386067.1:124291-161534 GCF_000671375.1 Centruroides sculpturatus
GACCTAAGGATTTTATGGTTTCTTAAAAAAATTTTTGTTAAAATCTTTCTTTAAAAACATGCTTAAATACTATGTAAGATAAGAAAGGGAAGGGGGATCAAAAAAATATTACGGTTTCTTACACAGGGGTGGTGGTCTAGAATGGCCGAAATCGCCCATACGTAATTTATGGACAGCCCCTTAACAACTTGTCCCACACTATACTAATTTTTTCCCACCATTAAAAGGAACTCAATTGCTGCAAATGCCTATATTTTTCAATACCTTTAACCACCTTTCAAACGACCACACTTACAGAGATATGACTTTCCTATATAAAAGCAATTTCCTAGCAGTTTTACATTAACCACAATTCATACATTAATGACATCACAGAAACACCTGCAAGTAAAGTTATATAGAGGCCAACTGACTTTTTAAAAGTTTGTCTGTTCTACACAGATTAAGAATTCCTCTTTTAGCAAGACCATTATGAAGTTCGGCCTGGCCCACATATTCAACATTCATACCATAATGAGGGACATATTGGACAAATGAATGCCAAACTATTCGTAGAGTTTTCCTTTCTGTTAATTCAATCTGAGATCTTCAAAGTAGTATTCTCAACCATTCGGCCATTGTGTTGATACCAACTGAGTAAAATTAGACATTTCTTTTGTACTAGTCCAGCTCTCTCTTCCTAACTTATGTGCATGCAAATTTAGTTTTTTTTCCAATAATTCCTTTATCAATATTAATGAGAAATTATTTAAATTTGTATTTAAATTTCCGAATGTTTCATGTAAACATTTACAATTGATATAGTGAAATAACATTGTCTTGTGATATTAAAAGTTATCTAAAAAGTTTTGAATGTTTCAGCAAATAAAATAGGATTGAAAATATATAATTTTACAACTAATCATTAAACTTTTTGAAGTGATTTTTGGTAGAATTGTAAAATAATTCATGATTTCAAACTTTATAATTTTGTGAATTATAAAGTGTATCTATCCTTTTTTAAATTGCAAAACTCTTCTGGTTAAATTATTTCACTTTTTACCAAGATAATTTCTTTGTGAACTAATTTGCCATTGTAAAACATGGGTGTTGTTCACCAGTTTGCGCCTCGCAACATAAATGACAAGTAGTTTTTTTTGGGTTTCCTTTGCTTGCCTAACACCTAAATAAGGCTTAATTTTCCATAAAAGGTTATCATCAAAACATTCTTTTTGGCAGATCGCATGGTGTTTGAGTTGTTGTTAATATTGGAAGAATAGAATTGAATTATGGTTCTGTTGATCGTACTCCACCGCATTCACAAATTCAATCATCGGCATCTATTGTAATTCGATATAGTTCTCCAAGAGAACCTTCTTTGAAGTCAGCGAGACCGGAAGTTGGCATTGAGAGATATACTTACGACCTAGATAAAGGAAAATTATAAAAATTTGATTTTTTAGTGGAAAATCAAATGGCAAATTCTCAAAACCTTCATTGTTCCATTCAAGGAAGTGATAGGATTGAAAGGTGATTTCAATGGGATTGAAAGTTTGAACATAGAATTTCCAGGGTACCCTGTTAACTAATCTGAATGATAGTGGTTTTGCTAAACATATTTCTGAAACTGATATTTTGGACTGATCGAGACTTAGTCTACAGCTCCACTGTGTTCGAGAGTTAAAAACATTAACTGTAGATTAAAAGTTTTTGAAATAATCGCTACTAAAGTTTAAGAAGAGGTAGATATTCAGCAGATTACTTTTAGGTATAAACAAAGACCTGGGGAAGTAAACTTGCTGCTGTGATGGAAACATATAATGGTTGTTAGAGTGAAATTTAACCGGAAGTAAAATAAAGGACTATGAGAAATGATAGTTATATTGGTAAATCTTCATATTCCTATCTTCGAAACTTTAAGTTCAAAATTGGACGATTTGATTACTGATTATACTTCAGATTATAATCTTATGCTGATAGATTATTTTAATGCAGGAATTAGCTTGACTCTGGACACTATCATAAGGATGCGATTTCAAACATCCAACTGTCAAATGATAAAATTTGCAATAAAAGAGAGAATTTATTTATTGAACTAGTGAAATCCTATAATTTATACATAATAAATGGTCGATATCCTTTTGAATCATTAGCAGACTTTAATTACACATCCAAACTGGGTGATTCAGTAATCGATTTAGTGATTTGAAAGAGTGTCTGGTAGAGAGATTGCATAATTGATTTATTTCTGAAGATTACATGTCTGACTATCATTTGGTCATTTTTGAGATCCTGGTAGACACTGACAAGTAGATAAAATCTAACTTGATTAACAAGAAAAAATACTAATCTAGAAAGAAAACAAATCCAGTTTATATTCTGAAACATTTTAGGTTAAATATGTAAATATTGTCTTAAGTGATGGAATAGAGGACAGATATTCTGCAATTCTGGATTTAAGTCATTAGCTGAACAATGTAGAATGACAACATACCTGGGAACGATGAAATTGTTGTCTTCAGTTTGGTTTGACAGAGACTGTAGAACAGCGAAGAAACTAGAGAACAGGATGCTGAAAACATTTTTGAATATCCCGTAATAATAAAGAAATAATAAAATATTGTGATATTAAAGCAATCTATCGTTTATTATGCAAGACTAAAAGGAAAAACTACTGGTCAAATATTATTAGTAGACAGTTGCAGTCTGCGCAATCTTATAGTCAACTTCAGTCTATTGTTAATAGATTTAACCTAATTGGGTTACTCTGCTTTTCACAAAATAGTAAGCTCTGGTTTTCTATTAAAAATAATAAATAAATAAATGTAAATAAACGTATTTTAAAAAAAGGATCGTTTCATATTGTGTATTTTATATCATAAAATTTTAAGACCATTATTTAAATTTACATAACAATGATTATAAAATATTTGCCTTGCCAAATTATTAAACTCATGCAAAAAATTAATAATTTCTCAGTTTTATGTAATAAATTAATAATAACGCAAATGTTAGTAGAATTATTTATAATATTTATATTTGTTGTCTTTTGTAATAAAACGTTTTTGCATATAAAAATTATAATATAATAAAATTTTTAAAAACTATAAATAAAAATTAGCATTATGTACGACCACGTCTAAAGGCCAACAGTGCTGCTAATCGACAAGGAATACTCTTTATAATTTTTTTCTATTTTTGTTCTTAACAATGGGCTACAGTGCCATATTGATTTTCGATTATATCTTTGTATACCGTACTTTAAACTTTGTTTATTAATAGAACTTATTACAGTGGATTTCTATTAATAAACGAAGTACAAAGTAGACAAAGAGGTAATGAAAAATCAATAAAAGTAAAGACATATAGGCATAAAAGAATTAATACAATGCCATACCTTAATAACAAATTCTATGAGTTCTCTTTTTGTAGCCAAAAGATCATTTTTCTCACATTTATAGTGTGGCCATAAAAATAAATTTACATACTAGAGAATAAGAATAACATTAAAAATATACATTCTTAAACAATATTCAGAAAAAAAAGGAAAATAATATAAAAAAATATTCTTTTAAACAACGCATCTAATAATTTGGCAAGGTACTGAATTTGTTATTGCTAAAACATCTTAATTTAAATGAAAGTGACTTTTTTGAAGATTATTTTATTTGTTTATTTATTTTTAACGAAAACTTTTAACTGTGAAAATAGAAACGGGTTTTATAGAAAATTATAAATGCTAATAACGAATAAAATCCTTATTAAATCCAACCCTATGGGAGATAAACACGACCGCGTTTATCTCGTACCTGTTGACCTTTAACCATGAAAATTTAATGGCATCAATCCCGCTAATAGACAAACCACCCTGCAAACTTTCAGAAATTTTCGACAAAAAGAACAGAAGTAATTAAGCGTCATAAAAGTGAACAAACACACGTCTCCACACACACTATAACTTCCTTACATACAGAAAAAAACCTCCGAATGTTTTTATATTTCTCGACGTTTCAAAGTGTCTTGAGTCCAAAAGTGTAAAAATTTTGGACTGAAGTTTTTCATCGATCTCTGTTATTTATAACGGCCAGAAAAGTAAAAGTTATAAAAACACCGCAAGTTACTTGCACATTACATTAATTCCCAAGATTCTACCAAATTATCGGAATGAAGAAATAGTATTGTCAAAGTATTGTTGACATTACTGTTATGTTGGATCTTATCGATGCCAACTTACATTAGGTTTTACAGGCAAGTCTCTTTGTCCACCCCTGACACGCAGTATTTATTTTTTCTATATTACACAGTAAAAATTATTGCGGTTTGACACGAAAATGAATTTGTTTTTAATACTTTTCCGATAATTGTTAAAGTGGAAAGTTATTATTGTCTATCGTGCAGATCGAACGTATATTTAAACGAATCGAGAGACTTCTATAAAAGATTAATGTCTGTCGAGCGTATTGCATCCATTCACGAAACATTATTAAATGTATGTACTTAATTTTTTAATCTTAACAATTTTTATGTATAGGCAAAAAAAGTGGATATTACTCACAATATATAATTTTATCTTTCCAATTTTTTTACTGTTTTATATAAACTGTAAGTTTTAAAGAAATTGAAGTAATTTAAAAATAACATTCGCAAAAGTTATAATATACATACAGAGGACTTCGTACTTCGAACTTTTTAGAGTTCGAACGGAGCTCTAAAACGTTCAGAACTCAGGTCGGAGTTCAAACGACGCTCCTGCGTTCGAACTGCACGCGAAGTGAAAAAATCCCTTGTATAAACACAATCTATTGATACGTTGGGCTTAAGTCGTCTCTTACATTTTTGGTGTTTGTTTATGTATACAATCCGTACTTATTATCCATGGCATCCTTTCCGTAATCTTCCTCTAGAAAAAGATCAGTAGACTAAAAGGAAGTTTGTAACATCCACGATTGAAGTGAAAAGGGAACTCATCCTGAAGCACGAAAGCGGTACACGCGTGGCAGATCTTGCAGCCATTTTTAAGATACTAAAGTCAACGGCGTGTTTTACTGTTAACAATACATGCAACATATGTGGTTAAAAGTGTTACAACGTCGATCCTCCTAAAGATCAAATGCTGTTGGACAGAAAGAAAATCTTCCCCGAGTGTGGATAAATGAGAAGCAATTGGCAAGTGATATGTGCGAATAGATTATTTCTGAGAACACCAAGTACAAGAGAATGATAATATTAAAAAATCCGGATATCGTCGCCAGTTTTATTGTCAAACTACGACTCGTCAGTAGATCAAAAACAGCACGATGTTTAGTAGACAGGTTTTATGCAAATTTTAAAATTACCGATGATTTACCCGGTTAGGGGTAGTTAAACAGTCGGAAATTTTGCAACACGTATTTGGTATGATTGAATGAGCTAAGTACGTGATACAAGTGCGATCTGCCAAAAAGAATGTCTTGATGACAATCTTTTATAGAAAACAAATCCTTATTTAGGCGTTAAAAACCCAAAAAAATTCTACTTGGCAATTGTGTTGGTCAGGCGCAAACCGGCAACCCACTCCCAGTTTTTACAAAGGCAAATTAACTCACAAAGAATGTTTCTTCATAAAAAGTTAGTTTTACCAGAAGAGTTTTGCAATTTAAAAAAGGATACACACACTTCCTAATTGAAGAAATTATAAAGTTTTAAATCATGAATTATCTTACAATTCTACCGAAAATTCTTCAAAAAGTTTAATTACTAGTAATGAAATAAAAGATTTTAAATACTGTGCACATATTTTATTTCCTGAAACACTTAAAACATTATATATAACTTTTAATATCACAAGACAATGCTATTTCACTACATCAAGCGTAAACTTTTACATGAAATATTCGACAATTTTTATAATTAAACTTGAATAATTTCTCATTAATATTGATAAAGGAATTATTAGAAAAAAACACTAAATTTTCATGCAAATAAGTTAGGAGGAGAGAGCAGGACTGGTACAAAAGAAATGTCTCATTTTACTCAGTTGGTATCAACGCAATGGCCCGATAGTCGAGAATACTACTCCGGGGATCTCAGATTTAATCAGTAGAAGTGAAAACTACGAATTTTTCGAGGGTAATCTGTCTAATACGTCCCTCATTATGGGCCTAGCCGCCAAATTGTGGGCCTGGCGGAACTTCACAATGGTCTTGCTAAAATAAGGCATTTTTAGTGCGTGTAGAACAGACAGAGTTTTAAAAAAGTCAATTGGAATGGATATAAGTTTACTCGCAGGTGCTTTTATGATGTCATAAATATATTCACTGTGGTTAACGTAAAATTGCAAGTTTTTATACAGGTAAGTCATATCTCCGTAAGTGTGGCAGTAAGGGTGGTTAAAAGTATTGAAAATTATAGGGATTTCCAGCAATTGAGTGCCTTTTAAGTGGTGAAGTTAGTGTAGTGTGAGACGAGTTGTTAAAGTCCTGGGCGTGTTTGATTTGTAACGAGACATTTGGATACATCTGACTTGAGGGTTGGGCGGGTACAGTGTATTTGTTGAAAAGAATAAGCCACCAGGATTGCAATTAATAAACAGTTAAATATATGCTTTATGTGAGTCGTTACAGCTATTGGTTTGCTGGAAATATCAATACACAGTGTTTTCAATTTGGAATTTAATATTTCTTCAATTATTTACTGTCACGTAACCCGGACAGGTTGTAACATCTTCATGCCCAAATTTAAGTCTAAAAAAGTATTACAGAAGTGGCAGCCGACGTTTTCATCGCGAAAACGTAAACGTCGAACGTTCAGTGCCGCCATCCTGTAAGCCTAGAAGTTTGACAATGGCGTTTGAAACGTCGGGCACGATTCTGCTGATGTTCCAACATCGGCAGCAATCTAGCTATATATTATGAGGCCGTGCAGAAAAGAATAGCTTTCTAGACATAACAAAAAGTGTACATATTCATTAGTAACTAATATTATACAAATACTAATATGAATGTGTTTACGGTAAAGAAATTGAAGAACNGGTTCTGTTGATCGTACTCCACCGCATTCACAAATTCAATCATCGGCATCTATTGTAATTCGATATAGTTCTCCAAGAGAACCTTCTTTGAAGTCAGCGAGACCGGAAGTTGGCATTGAGAGATATACTTACGACCTAGATAAAGGAAAATTATAAAAATTTGATTTTTTAGTGGAAAATCAAATGGCAAATTCTCAAAACCTTCATTGTTCCATTCAAGGAAGTGATAGGATTGAAAGGTGATTTCAATGGGATTGAAAGTTTGAACATAGAATTTCCAGGGTACCCTGTTAACTAATCTGAATGATAGTGGTTTTGCTAAACATATTTCTGAAACTGATATTTTGGACTGATCGAGACTTAGTCTACAGCTCCACTGTGTTCGAGAGTTAAAAACATTAACTGTAGATTAAAAGTTTTTGAAATAATCGCTACTAAAGTTTAAGAAGAGGTAGATATTCAGCAGATTACTTTTAGGTATAAACAAAGACCTGGGGAAGTAAACTTGCTGCTGTGATGGAAACATATAATGGTTGTTAGAGTGAAATTTAACCGGAAGTAAAATAAAGGACTATGAGAAATGATAGTTATATTGGTAAATCTTCATATTCCTATCTTCGAAACTTTAAGTTCAAAATTGGACGATTTGATTACTGATTATACTTCAGATTATAATCTTATGCTGATAGATTATTTTAATGCAGGAATTAGCTTGACTCTGGACACTATCATAAGGATGCGATTTCAAACATCCAACTGTCAAATGATAAAATTTGCAATAAAAGAGAGAATTTATTTATTGAACTAGTGAAATCCTATAATTTATACATAATAAATGGTCGATATCCTTTTGAATCATTAGCAGACTTTAATTACACATCCAAACTGGGTGATTCAGTAATCGATTTAGTGATTTGAAAGAGTGTCTGGTAGAGAGATTGCATAATTGATTTATTTCTGAAGATTACATGTCTGACTATCATTTGGTCATTTTTGAGATCCTGGTAGACACTGACAAGTAGATAAAATCTAACTTGATTAACAAGAAAAAATACTAATCTAGAAAGAAAACAAATCCAGTTTATATTCTGAAACATTTTAGGTTAAATATGTAAATATTGTCTTAAGTGATGGAATAGAGGACAGATATTCTGCAATTCTGGATTTAAGTCATTAGCTGAACAATGTAGAATGACAACATACCTGGGAACGATGAAATTGTTGTCTTCAGTTTGGTTTGACAGAGACTGTAGAACAGCGAAGAAACTAGAGAACAGGATGCTGAAAACATTTTTGAATATCCCGTAATAATAAAGAAATAATAAAATATTGTGATATTAAAGCAATCTATCGTTTATTATGCAAGACTAAAAGGAAAAACTACTGGTCAAATATTATTAGTAGACAGTTGCAGTCTGCGCAATCTTATAGTCAACTTCAGTCTATTGTTAATAGATTTAACCTAATTGGGTTACTCTGCTTTTCACAAAATAGTAAGCTCTGGTTTTCTATTAAAAATAATAAATAAATAAATGTAAATAAACGTATTTTAAAAAAAGGATCGTTTCATATTGTGTATTTTATATCATAAAATTTTAAGACCATTATTTAAATTTACATAACAATGATTATAAAATATTTGCCTTGCCAAATTATTAAACTCATGCAAAAAATTAATAATTTCTCAGTTTTATGTAATAAATTAATAATAACGCAAATGTTAGTAGAATTATTTATAATATTTATATTTGTTGTCTTTTGTAATAAAACGTTTTTGCATATAAAAATTATAATATAATAAAATTTTTAAAAACTATAAATAAAAATTAGCATTATGTACGACCACGTCTAAAGGCCAACAGTGCTGCTAATCGACAAGGAATACTCTTTATAATTTTTTTCTATTTTTGTTCTTAACAATGGGCTACAGTGCCATATTGATTTTCGATTATATCTTTGTATACCGTACTTTAAACTTTGTTTATTAATAGAACTTATTACAGTGGATTTCTATTAATAAACGAAGTACAAAGTAGACAAAGAGGTAATCAAAAATTAATGAAAGTATGGACATAGAGGCAAAAAGAATTAATACAATGCCATACCTAAATAACAAATTCTATGAGTTCTCTTTTTGTAGCCAAAAGATCATTTTTCTCACATTTATAGTGTGGCCATATAAAAAATAAATTTACACACTAGAGTATAAGAATAACATTAAAAATACACATTCTTAAACAATATTCAGAAAAAAAGAAAAATAATATAAAAAAATATTCTTTTAGACAACGTATCTAATAATTTGGCAAGGTACTGAATTTGTTTTTGCTAAAATATCTTAATTTAAATGAAAGTGACCTTTTTGAAGATTATTTTATTTTATTTGTTTATTTATTTTTAACGAAAACTTTTAACTGTGAAAGAAACACACCAGCAAAGTGTAGCTCAACTTTCGCATTTAAAGTTTTGGTTTCGCCATCTGTTATCATATTTCATTATAAATATTTTTATATTTATAATTATTAGAAAATGTCAAAAGGCTTAGTTTTGAAAGTAGAAAGAGTTTTATAGAAAATTCTAAATGCTAATAACGAGTAAAATCCTTATTAAATCCAACTCTATGGGAGATAAACACGACTGCGTTTATCTCTTACCTGTTGACCTTTAACCATGAAAATTTAATGGCATCAATTCCGCTAATAGACAAACCACCCTGCAAAATTTCAGAATTTTTCGACAAAAAGAACAGAAGTAATTAAGCGTCATAAAAGTGAACAAACACACGTACACACACACTGTAACTTTCTTACATACAGAAAAAACCTCCGAATGTTTTTATATTTCTCGACGTTTCAAAGTGTCTTGAGTGCAAAAATGTAAAAATTTTGGAAGGGGGTCAGTTTTTCATCGATTTCTGTTATTTATAACGGCCAGAAAAGTAAAGGTTATGAAAACACCGCAAGTTACTCGCACATTGCATTAATTCCTGCGATTCTACGAAATTAACTTAATACAGAAATAGTATTGTCAAAGTATTGTTAACATTCTCGTTATGTTGGATCTTATCGATGCCAACTTAAATTACGTTTTCCAGGCAAGTCTCTTTGTCCACCTCTGACACGCAGTATTTATTTTTTATAAATTACACTTACTTCACAGTAAAAATTATTGCGATTTGACACGAAAATGAATTTGTTTTTTAACACTATTCCGATAATTGTTAAAGTGGAAAGTTATTATTGTCTATCGTGCAGATAGAACGTATATTTAAACGAATCGAGAGACTTCTATAAAAGATTAATGTCTATGGAGCGTATTGCATCCATTCACGAAACATTATTAAATGTAAGTACTTAATTTTTTAATCTTAACAATTTTTATGTATAGGCAAAAAAAGTGGATATTACTCACAATATATAATTTTATCTTTCCAATTTTTTTACTGTTTTATATAAACTGTAAGTTTTAAAGAAATTAAATTAATTTAAAAATAACATTCGCAAAAGTTATAATATACATACAGAGGACTTCGTACTTCGAACTTTTTAGAGCTCGAACGGAGCTCTAAAACGTTCAGAACTCAGGTCGGAGTTCAAACGACGCTCCTGCGTTCGAACTGCACGCGAAGTGAAAAAATCCCTTGTTGTATAAACACAATCTATTGATACGTTGGGCTTAAGTCGTCTCTTACATTTTTGGTGTTTGTTTATGTATACAATCCGTACTTATTATCCATGGCATCCTTTCCGTAATCTTCCTCTAGAAAAAGATCAGTAGACTAAAAGGAAGTTTGTAACATCCACGATTGAAGTGAAAAGGGAACTCATCCTGAAGCACGAAAGCGGTACACGCGTGGCAGATCTTGCAGCCATTTTTAAGATACTAAAGTCAACGGCGTGTTTTACTGTTAACAATACATGCAACATATGTGGTTAAAAGTGTTACAACGTCGATCCTCCTAAAGATCAAATGCTGTTGGACAGAAAGAAAATCTTCCCCGAGTGTGGATAAATGAGAAGCAATTGGCAAGTGATATGTGCGAATAGATTATTTCTGAGAACACCAAGTACAAGAGAATGATAATATTAAAAAATCCGGATATCGTCGCCAGTTTTATTGTCAAACTACGACTCGTCAGTAGATCAAAAACAGCACGATGTTTAGTAGACAGGTTTTATGCAAATTTTAAAATTACCGATGATTTACCCGGTTAGGGGTAGTTAAACAGTCGGAAATTTTGCAACACGTATTTGGTATGATTGAATGAGCTAAGTACGTGATACAAGTGCGATCTGCCAAAAAAAATGTCTTGATGACAATCTTTTATAGAAAACAAATCCTTATTTAGGCGTTAAAAACCCAAAAAAATTCTACTTGGCAATTGTGTTGGTCAGGCGCAAACCGGCAACCCACTCCCAGTTTTTACAAAGGCAAATTAACTCACAAAGAATGTTTCTTCATAAAAAGTTAGTTTTACCAGAAGAGTTTTGCAATTTAAAAAAGGATACACACACTTCCTAATTGAAGAAATTATAAAGTTTTAAATCATGAATTATCTTACAATTCTACCGAAAATTCTTCAAAAAGTTTAATTACTAGTAATGAAATAAAAGATTTTAAATACTGTGCACATATTTTATTTCCTGAAACACTTAAAACATTATATATAACTTTTAATATCACAAGACAATGCTATTTCACTACATCAAGCGTAAACTTTTACATGAAATATTCGACAATTTTTATAATTAAACTTGAATAATTTCTCATTAATATTGATAAAGGAATTATTAGAAAAAAACACTAAATTTTCATGCAAATAAGTTAGGAGGAGAGAGCAGGACTGGTACAAAAGAAATGTCTCATTTTACTCAGTTGGTATCAACGCAATGGCCCGATAGTCGAGAATACTACTCCGGGGATCTCAGATTTAATCAGTAGAAGTGAAAACTACGAATTTTTCGAGGGTAATCTGTCTAATACGTCCCTCATTATGGGCCTAGCCGCCAAATTGTGGGCCTGGCGGAACTTCACAATGGTCTTGCTAAAATAAGGCATTTTTAGTGCGTGTAGAACAGACAGAGTTTTAAAAAAGTCAATTGGAATGGATATAAGTTTACTCGCAGGTGCTTTTATGATGTCATAAATATATTCACTGTGGTTAACGTAAAATTGCAAGTTTTTATACAGGTAAGTCATATCTCCGTAAGTGTGGCAGTAAGGGTGGTTAAAAGTATTGAAAATTATAGGGATTTCCAGCAATTGAGTGCCTTTTAAGTGGTGAAGTTAGTGTAGTGTGAGACGAGTTGTTAAAGTCCTGGGCGTGTTTGATTTGTAACGAGACATTTGGATACATCTGACTTGAGGGTTGGGCGGGTACAGTGTATTTGTTGAAAAGAATAAGCCACCAGGATTGCAATTAATAAACAGTTAAATATATGCTTTATGTGAGTCGTTACAGCTATTGGTTTGCTGGAAATATCAATACACAGTGTTTTCAATTTGGAATTTAATATTTCTTCAATTATTTACTGTCACGTAACCCGGACAGGTTGTAACATCTTCATGCCCAAATTTAAGTCTAAAAAAGTATTACAGAAGTGGCAGCCGACGTTTTCATCGCGAAAACGTAAACGTCGAACGTTCAGCGCCGCCATCCTGTAAGCCTAGAAGTTTGACAATGGCGTTTGAAACGTCGGGCACGATTCTGCTGATGTTCCAACATCGGCAGCAATCTAGCTATATATTATGAGGCCGTGCAGAAAAGAATAGCTTTCTAGACATAACAAAAAGTGTACAAATTCATTAGTAACTAATATTATACAAATACTAATATGAATGTGTTTACGGTAAAGAAATTGAAGAACACGTTAAAAACTACAGTACATCTAGTCCCGCTCTCCCCTGTACTTATTATAGTTATTATTTCTGTAAAAGACATTTACGATTCCAGATCTTTCCAACAAAAATTTCGGCTAGAAAACAAAAGAACGATAAGGTATATCCTGCGAAAAGCAGAAGAAATGCCCCAAACAGATCTTCTACAGACAAAGGTTTCGAATCATTATGCGGTGTTGGTTTCGGTTTGAAAAGGTTTGAACCAGACAGTCTATAAAAGATTCCATGTTCAATTAATCTTCTCATTCTGAAAACAGATTAATTGTATTATTAAATCATGGTTAGGCTACTTCTTGAAGATAGATATAAAAGTGAACTTACAATTTGTCGATTTTACTTTTATACGGAAATCCCTTTCTCATGGCGAATGCCAAGTTTCGTGTGAACAGGATATCTTCGGAAACAAAATATTGGTCCTCAGAATCTATGGTTAGTAATCGGTCTAGTCCTGGTGGCGCAACGATTGCGACTTTTGTCGTTTCACCGTACGCCTTAAGAGACTTCATTAGAAATTCGGAACGTTTTTTGTTGAATTCCATGCCTTTCGAATTTCCTGTACCAATAGCTTTATTTTTCAGGTTAATATCATTTTCTTTAAATAAATATTCTTCCAAAAACCTGCGACTCAAATAGAAGTGCTTTGCCAAGGTCTTTACATATCCAAATTTTGATTTCTGTAAAGAATTCTATTCTTATTCAAGTCACAAAAGAAATTTTCTACTTACTATGAAAGTCGTTAAAAACCTATTAATTTATTGTGGGCTTATTATGTTTAGTTATGGCAACGCACGACTTGGGCGATCTGCCTCGGGGGGATGCTTTCCAGGAGGTCTGTTTAAGGGAAACTCGTTCCTATTTAGGCATTACAGACGTGGAGAAAACCCGGAAAACTCCACGTGGCCAATGGCCACGAAAAGCTCTTGGCCATTGGTGGGGCGGGTTTAATATGAAAGTTCATAAAACAGGAAACTGCAGTCTAATGTCATCCATCAATTGTTATTTTTATAAGCAGTCCTAAAGAAATTACGCTAAACTGAATCTGCTGTATTTTTGCTATTGTAAGTGGTAAATGAGCGAATTCACTTTTGCTTCCTTGATCGCAGAAAGCGGAAACACAATAGAGTGAAGCGATGCCACACGTGGCAATAATTTCAACCTTGACCCATAATATTTCTATGTCCGATTAATCGATCTGGATGAAATTTGAAATATTTAGTGTATATGATTAGTGTTATTTTATTTAGATGTTTTTAACGAGATCTACTTTTCAAGCTGGTTTCACAGATTTTAGGATAAAGATATACAATATAGTTGCAAAGATGTAGTGTGGGTGCAGATAGCCTTTTTTTAAATTACTGCTCTACTGTTTTGAATCGGTACTATTGTTATTTCGATGAATACAGATTTCTTTTTGCAAAAATTTTGTACGAAGTAGATCCGGTTCCTTCATCTTGTTTTCTGATTTACCACTTCCAGTGTTCACATAAGAATGTTTACGTGTTTTTATACGTTTAAACTTCTAATAACGTCATTTTATTGATTCGGGTTACAATCTAAAACAATTTTGTACTTACGTTCAAGTTTTCAATTTCATCGTAATGGATATTCGCGAAGCAGGTATACTCTCTTCTTTCAAGAGCGGATGCAAGTTCTTCGAATGTCTTTGGGACGGATACGTTTCCCCGCACGGTCAGCAACGATGCTAACACGTTGCCATATCCCCATATCAGAACACTAATCGATAACAACCACAATCCGAAAGTTATTCTGGACTTAAGTCGATTTATGGCATTTATGTTGACACCTAAAACAATGGAAGTACTGTATATGTTTACCGGTTCTCCCCGTGTTTTCGCGAATGAGCAAAATTTTAAAAATAGCAAAAATTAGTAAAAAGATAACAAAATTTCCTTGTTTTCTTTTAAAGAAAATCGTCCCTTTTTAAGAAAAAAAGTGCACTTTTCGTAAAATCTCCTCATTCGAATGAACTAATTTAGGTCTGTTTAGAGACTGAAAATCATATTATGCGGATTATAATTATCAACAAACTCTATGATATATGTGCTTTATTATAATTATGACAATCTTTCATATACTGTATTTCTGAATGCAAATTTTAATTCCTGAATTTTATTTAATGTTTTAACCTTTTTATCTGTTATATTTTTATTTCCCACCAATGTTATATACGACAGAGGAAACGTATGGCGATCAGTCAAAAAATGACTTCCCAAGATTTTTACATAAATAATTCGGGTTTTTTTCATCTGTAAGAATGTTATTGCGAATGTGTAGAGGCAGGATTTTGTTCACTCTCATTTAAGCTTAATAACTCCTGTGCTTGTGGTGGAAAATTCTTGAAATTTTGCAGAAAGATTTGATAATTAAGGGGATCGATGCTTTCTAATTTTTGGTGGTTAAAGGTCAGGAGGGTGTGGAGATAAAGGGAGTCGTGTGTAAACGTAAATGCTGATAAATTTGTCCAAACCCTTAATATTCAACTTTTGCCTATAGTTAAGAATATAAAATTTTTTCAGTCAAACGTGATAATAGATAGTGCCACCGAAATTTTACATGTTGCCGGAAAAGTTGAGCAACTCGTTACTGGTGTTTATTAAATTTGTCTGGAAAAAAACCTTGAAAATCTTTTCATTTAGAATCCATTAAAAATAACTATTGCCATGATTAATTATTAACCAAAACGTCATTAATCTTCTATTATCAGTATCTTCTTATCTATCAGGTTTGAGATTTGTCATGTCTTTCGAAATCTCAATAAGTTTTAAATAGTTGCATGATAGTCTTATATCAGACCAAACCAATGGAACCATTTTACAAAATTGCACTTTCTACTTATAAAATAGACGATTTTCTTTTAAAAAAACAGGCTAAATTTGTTTTATATTTTACTACTTCTAGCTATTTTTCAATTTTTGCTCATTTGCCAAAACATGGGGCAGAACCGGGAATTAGGCACTGTTAATACAAACGTCATTTTCGCGACGTACTTCAACGTAATTCTCATAAATTCTGTCGACTTACCTTGGTTAGTTAAAGTTACGATAAGAAACCAATATAAACGGCCTATAGGCAAAGGTTTCTCGTCTTCGTCTCTAATGATGCAACGAAGATATAATCCAAGCAGAACAATGCAACCCAATAGTGCCAGCCACACCTGTGTTAAATTTTTATAAAAGGAAACCGTTAAGGCATCCCAGAATTTGCAATTTTATATTTAACCAATAAAAATTATGATTAAAAACTGCAAAACTCACCTCTAAAGAAAGAACACTTACAATTGTTTGCCAATCGATTTCATTTTTTTTTACTTGTATCATGAAAGTGAATGAAGTTGTTAAATGGGGTATGGCAAAATCTACATATTGAGAACGTTCGTACTGAATTTCGAATGTAGATAGAGCAATATCTGCATCCTGTAAGAAATAGAAAATATGGTTCATACATATAATTGATGGAATATATCAATGCATTTCGGATTAGGCAAAGTCACGCAGTGTCCTTTCAATTGCCAAAGGGAAAGACCGATCCTTACCCTTTCATTGCTTACGTGGTGTTAGTGAGACGTCATTTCATTTTTAACAAAATAAAATGCTGGCATCTAAAAGTTTCCATACCAACAATCCTAGTGTGTAAAATTTGCCCGAATAAGACATCACTGTACTTTGTCCCCTCTCAAGTAATAATCGAATGGAAAAGTCATTAATAGATAATGAATTTATCAGTACAATAATATACTACATTGGCGGGCAAGAATAGATGGGGCTGTTCTTACCCTGGCCATGAATGATGACACCATCGTTTGAAATTTCGCACAAACCAAATTTCAAAAGGTTTAAATTGACATAATTTATTGCGAGATAAAACTTAATATGTGTATTTTTTTGTTTTTGGATCGAATTAAATGAAAATAAATACAAAAAAACCGCATCTTTTAATTCATACGTATCATATATTGTTAGAAATTAGACAAAATGCACAAATTGAATTTGTAATCGGAGGTGTTGATTCAATGTTTTAATTTGAGTTTAGTAATGTAGCTTCTGAGAAGGCCTTTCTGAGTACAGTGTGTATTAAGAAAAAGCGTGCAAAGAAGGAATACAATTGCCTGGCAGAGAAAAGCGATCCATACATTTGCTCGGCGTTGAATAATTTTTTCTTGTGTTTTGTTCATTTTTGGCGGCCATTTTCCGTTAGGCGAGTGCAATGCAAGTTTTTCCCATTTTGCTGCCTAAATGCCTCGTGGCACTATCACTTTCACTGTATTGTATCTCAACAATGCCACGTACTCTCACTTTTTATTACACTCATGGATTCCTCATAAAAACTAATGGAAAATAACAAAGGCCAACAGAAATTGTTGATTGTATTTGTTCGAAACAATTATATTTACAGTTGATCATATTTTTAAGCAAATACTTAAAATATATTAATGAGATGTTTTATTTTTTAAATTGTACGAACAAAGAGTAAAGTAAAAAAATTAAATTAAATAATAAATACCTGATTTTTTAACTGAAATAGTTCAACAAACCGTAGATTACTAAAAAGTTTTCTCGGGATATTCGGAGACACTTTTCCATATACGCAACTGGAAATAAATAAATAATTATTCTTAAGATTAAAGTAGTATTGAGAGTGGAACATTGCATTAACCATTGAATTAACTTTAATACACTGTGACAAAATGCTAGGCAGTTTTCAAATTGTAAAGGAGGAATTTAAATATTATAAGAGAAATCTTTATTGACAATTAACCCAACAACGATTACTTTTCAGTTTTTAAGTAATTACTCCGAATATGAATTATATCTTCACCTTTGCTGCAAAAATACAATGAGTATAGAAGGAAACATTTCTTTGCAGAAAGTCTCAAGCGTTTGTTAATGTCATTGAACTATATATTTACAATAATGTTCTGTGCGATGTGAATTCGATGGTAATCGATAGCTGCCAACTCTGGGCTGTAAGGTATATGAGGCAGAAACTCTTGTCATAGACTGATTAGCTCGTCTAAAGTCATCTTTAGTGTTAGTGCTGATATCGAACTTTGTCAATTTATCCAGTTCTGGTCAACCGTGGTTATCGTTTACTACTTGCAGGAGTACGTCCACTAATAGTGGAACTTCTGACTGNACTGATTAGCTCGTCTAAAGTCATCTTTAGTGTTAGTGCTGATATCGAACTTTGTCAATTTATCCAGTTCTGGTCAACCGTGGTTATCGTTTACTACTTGCAGGAGTACGTCCACTAATAGTGGAACTTCTGACTGGATGGTGTTCGTGTTGAAGCAAAAAGTCTGGATCGTTGTAATTTTTAAATTAACTGTAGTAGATTGTCCATCGACTGTCTTTTTGGTGAATGCCTTGCAGATGATGTCGTGAGCCTTTCTTCTGTCATGGCCACTTTTGAAGTGATAAAGAAAGTAAACGCGAATACTTCGAAAGTTTTATATTGTCAGTCTTTGCCGGTGCATCTATTTTAAATGAAGTAAGCGAGACAATGTATGTATGTTGTGTATTCTACTTACGTATTGGCATAAAACGTTTTAGAATATTTCTTTCAGTCATGTCCACAAAAAACGAAATGTCTACATTATTTTCATCTTTAAAACTTGATAGAAGGAGGTGCTGCAATCAAAATAATGCTTATTGACACGAGCTAAACGAAGTATAATAATAAGTTATGATATGATAGATAAAAGTTTCTCTCGGTAATGGTGCAATTGTAAAACATCTATAGCAGCCGGTTAGACCTGCTCCCTTCTAATTACAGACAACCTACGCAATCCTGTAACGAATTTTCTTACGGAAGCGTAAATTACCGGTTCAGATTTTTTAATGTCGGTTGACAGCATCAGACACTCTCCCGTCCGTTTCCTTGAGCACTAGAAAAGCGACAAACCTGTACATTAGTAAATCCAGGACTTTTGGGTACCGAACAGTGAAATTTCCAGTGACAAATAAAAATCAAAGTAAGAATTATTAAAAAATTCTTTAATTCTCATGGAGGCATTAGCGTTTTCTACTGTAATTTCAAGACATTTTCTTATCGAATCGCATCAAAATTTGGAAAAAAATGCTCGACTTAATTTTTCAACAAAATGCTTTCATTTCATAGATAAAACTTCTGGAGTAAATTGCTAGTTTTTTATGAGAACAAAAGTTTTGATATTAAGACATGTCCAAAAATGTACTGGTGCGAGACAGACGGCACAAGTAGTCGTCACAAGCTTCCCACACGACACCTAATATTGGACTACAGTGTGGCATATGTACGGTACCTTGGACAGAATGCTTAAAGCGTCTTTCACGCGTCTCGAGGAAAGTGGTCACATGCCTCATTATAGAATGATAGACATTTTTACACGTTTTAGGATATATGTGAACGGCATTGCAGACAGCATTCAATCGTTTCCACAAAGTTTGTTGTACATGAGGAATAGTTCAGTGTATAAAATACTTTTCTGATGACTCGAAATCCACGAAGTGGGTGGGCTTGAAACAGGCATTTCTTAAGTGATCTGTGTGCTACAAAAGATGAGTTTCAGATATCGAGAAACAAAACCTGTGCATTTCTAGATATATATTAATAGGACCATCTTTATCCTTTCTCCTGCCAAAAATTCATATTCAAAGTCTGCGCCCTTTAGTTCCAAACAACACTGTGTATCAAAATCGAAAATTTACTTTTAAATACGTCGATGAAAAGAAACCATAAATTTGATATCGTAAATATTTAACATAAATTTTATAGAAAACAAATTTCAGTTTTCAGAACTACGATATACTGTGAAGGAATTTTGTCTGTACACTAAATACTGCTACATAAATAAACACGTTGCGAAAATAAAGTTATTTGTTTTACGTAACAATTGTCAAACGTACAGGAAGTTTTACTTACCTGGCATTTAACGTTTTATAGATCAATGACGAAAGCGCCTTACGACCACTAAAATGGCTTTCTTGGCAGGGACGATTGAAAAACAGACCTAACTGAAAGTAAAAATGATAAACTTATTATTCTCGAATTACTGTCGTTATATTCGGCAAACGCCGCTATAATTAATAGAAAAGTGGAAACTTTCTGAAGTAATGATACACGTTAAAAGTATATTGCAGGTATCGATACTTCTAACGAATCGTGGAAGGACTAGGAAAAAAATCCTTAATACGTTTTTTTTTTGTATTCTCAAAATATGAATATCATACACACATATATATATACACACACACACACGCGCGCGCGCGAAATTACTTTTTTTGTTGATATTTCAAGTTCTTCAATTCTCAAAACATCTAAATTTAGAAAAAGACAAAAAAATCAAATTTGAAAAAAATTCAATGTTTTCCCACTTTATATACTGTACATAACAGGCAGAAAGTTTATTATATTTCATTCATTCGCAATGTTTTTTACTCGGATGAAAGCAATTGCTTCGGTTAATATTAAACGGTACTTACGGCTGATGTGGTAATTCGTATGACATTCGTTTGATTCCTCATATCTAAAAAATAATTAATGCCATGTATTAAATATAAAATATTTTATATTAAAATTAAACATTTTTTTAGCAATTCTCGAAAAAAAATTATAAAATTTATTATAAAGTTCGAGGCCTATACTGAATAAACTTCACTATAACAATTAGAATAATTTATTCTTGAGATTGGAATCTGAGAAGAGGCTTGAAATTTAGCATTTAGTATAGAAAACATTAGGCGAAAATTATGTGAAGTATACTTTCACCAGGAGACCTTCTGTCTTGTTTTTTTTTCACTCTTTCCGCCCTGTGGGCACTAAGAGGGCCTCTTTTTGCAAGCTCATTATGGGTTCGGCCAGGCACATAATGGGGCTGCCGGGTGGTGAGTGACAGGGCCAGACGTATCTGAACGGACCACATCCCGAAAAATTCCCCGGATTTTTTTTCGACCCGTTCGGATTCGAACCTGGGTCCCCCAGAGCGGTAGGTTGCCACCTTGACCGCTCGGCCATCCGGCCGCCCGTTCTGTCTTTTGGTGAAAGTATACTTCACATAATTTTCATGTGGATCTTTGACCATTTCTCTATTGGATTTATATTCTTGATTCTCTGTAATAAATAAATTTCATATTTATTTCTTGAAAAATTATATATTAAAACATCCAGCAACGAATTGCATGTTTCTCACATAACTTGTCTGATAAGCGGTACTACGCATTAGCACAAACAAAATCGACTGTGGCACCATCATCATGTGTTGTGAGAGTTTTTTAAAACGTAACTTTTATATTTTAAATTGATATATTCACAATTATAATAAGTTAATTTTAATTGTCATAAAAAGACAAAAACCTTAAATTTAAGCGTATATTTGAAATTTTTAGAAAATTATAAATGCTAATAACTATTAAAATCTTTATTAAGTCTGATCTTTCTTGAGTTACATGTTTTTTAACTGTCTCCATCTCTAATGACTTTCAACCTCTATAATTTAACAGCTCCAATGCCCCGTATAAAAAGTTATTATGTTAAGTTTCGTTTCATTATATTTACTCATCATTTAATATTAAACAAAACAGACGCTTACACACAGACAAGAATACATAGCAACAGAACTTTTCACTNTCGAGTTACATGTTTTTTAACTGTCTCCATCTCTAATGACTTTCAACCTCTATAATTTAACAGCTCCAATGCCCCGTATAAAAAGTTATTATGTTAAGTTTCGTTTCATTATATTTACTCATCATTAAATATTAAACAAAACAGACGCTTACACACACACACACGAATACATAGCAACAGAACTTTTCACTGTATTTTTCGACATTATTGGGTTCAGGTTGTCTCAAAACACAGAGATTTGCAAACACTCGAAACATGAAGTTTGACACAATTACGATAGTTTCTCGTGTTATATACGTTAAAGCTAAGAAAGTGAGAGTATTTAAGATGTAATATTAACTCTACGAAGTGGTTGAGATAATCTAAATATGATTAAGTGTGATCTTTTTCGTTAGGTAGCATTTCGCATTTTATACACAGAAAATGCCGTTGTTATTGTTCAATCGCGTAATTTCGTATAGACCTTACCGGTTGATGTAATTTCTTATTTCGAATACTTCGGTTTAGCACAACACTTGGTGCCATTATAAAACACTAATAACAGCAAGTATAGTCCTTTGATAAGAGGAAACGGATCATTTTTTCCAATGGATCAGACCGTCTAAATGCGGGTGAGAGTATTGAGAAGTTGGAAATTTATAAGTACAGTATATACATTAGTAGAGTCGGAAATTCTATTGTCTACCTCACACATTAGTTTAATAAATTACAGGATATAAGTTTCTTTACATTGATTCATGTAATAATTGCTATAGAGAGAGTATATTTCAATGTTTTCTTTCGGGAAAGATTTAGTGGACGTCCTAAATTACAAACTATATAGTAGAATTTATAAATAAAATCTTTTGTTTTAAATATTACCAAACGACAGTTTGTTAAATTTGCAATACTTACCAGAATTTGCTGCTTCAGAAACTATAATTACGGAGAGGAAGAGTATTATAAAAGGGAGGACCATCTCCACGAATATACGGCACTTTGACGTGACACGTAATGGAAAACGAAATCGTGACCAACGAAAATATAAATTGTCTGTTCTCGTGCCACTAGCAAATAAATGACGTTACTAATACAAAAAAAATTATAACCGTCGATTAATTAAAACTATTTTTCAGAATGAAAGATATGATTGCTTGAAATTTATCTATGAGTACCTCACACGAGAAGATAGAGAACAAACAAAGAATTTTTAACACACAGTGAAGATTCAGAAAGTAAATGCTTTAGGCCTTTAAAATAGAGAGAAAATGGTGTAGAAGCTTAATGATGGGGTAGTCGGATCCCTCCAGAGTATTTTGGAATTAAATTTAAACTAAAAAATAGTCTTAAAAAGCCAATCTAAAATCATATTTTGTTAATGAATAATTTGAAATCAATCATTTCTTATTCATTTATTATCATAATGAAAATTAATGCTCTGCTATAGATTGCTTGCGTATATTATACGTATACTATGAGACTATAAATTGGTGTAGAAGGAAATTTATGATCCCGATTATGAGTTTGTTTTGGAAGTTTTTTCTTCATATGTCCGGAACATTGTAAAACACTAAAACTGACAAGTGTGTAAGAGACACTCAATTTTCAACAGACAAAGGTAAGAAATTTTTAACGTTATTTTGTTCTGGTTGAACTTTCAAAATACTCGTCTGGTTCAAAATCTTAGAAGCGTTAAAGTAGTAACAACACAATAATTAATGTATTAGATCAATACGTTTTTATATTTTCAGTTGACACACTGTTACTATTAAATTTATTTTCCACAGAGATATTTAATGGATATTTCTAATTATATTGCTATTTGTTTGTTTAAAAATACTCCGATACACGACAAATGCATTAATCGCGAATTTGATGAGAAAAAAGTAAAGTCGTCAATTAAAAAAACGTTTCAGTTATTAAAGATCTTATAAAATATTAAAATTTGAAATACAACACTCAAGATTTTCTGGACAGTCTTATTGATCAAATTATAAATGTTATTGGTCCATTGTTCTCTTATAGTGTTTAGGTACAGTACTTTCATATAAGCAAAAGAGTTAACATACAGATTTTTCATGTCGAATATGAAATACTAAATAATCAGTAGAGATGTAAGTCTCAATATCCCGGGACAAAAGTACAGTTACGAACTAACAAGATTTCCAACTATCCGAGTTCGAATTAATGAAGATTTCCTGTATGTGTTTGGGGTATATTTCATTTAATATCTGAGAATGGGGTAGATATTAAAAAACCAAACTTTTCAGGATAACTTGTATGCATTGAGACTTTAAAATTTTTATAGTTAATAATACAGTTGATTGGGAGATAGACGGATGATGCATGTATATCGTATTTCAAATGGGGTCAAGAATTAAAGAAAATTCTAGTTGTTATTTGCATTTACAATGTCTTAAAAACTTGTCTCTACCCTCAAAATTAAGCGTTTTTACATTTTATAATAATTAATACTGCAATATTTATTTTGAAATAAAATCTGGTAACAGATGACGCCGCACAATTTTAATTTTACTAATGTGTCGTTGTATTTTTCACCCGGAAAAGTTATGCAACTTGATGCGACATTTTGAATTCTGATTTGAAAATTATTGTTTTTGTATGACCTATAAATAATTGTACTGTTTAGTATAATTTTGAAATTAAAATATGTAATGCTAAATTGTAGTCTTTTATAGGTTTAATAGTTTTTATTATTTTTTTATTATACACGATTATACACAAAATTGTTTATCCACGCAGTTGTTATATATTCAATTTCCATCCACCGGGTTATCGTTTACCAGATTTGTCCACTAAATTACGTGTCTACTTAGATACCTGTCCGTTCTGTTGTAGTCTACTTAAATGTCTATTTAACCAATTATCTTCAAGCGCTTCTCAGCCAATTAATTACCTGTCCACTCAGTTACCCGCATTGTTGTCATTAACCAATTGTCAGGATCGTACACTCTTCAAGACAAACTATCTATGACTAGGTGGGTGAACGAATACCGTTCACTTAAGCGTATATATTTTTCATTTTGTTATGCTGCAATTTGAAAAATAGTAGACTTATAGATACTCACTTGCATCCATTCATCTGTCCGTCCGTCTGTATTTCTTCATTCTTGAGAAAGCAGTTATATAGATGAAATTCGAGATCTAAGTTGTAAACCAAATTGGCAGAAGGCACTGACTAACTATATAAGAACAATGGATGGAAATCGGTAGTCGCGTTATTTCAATTACAAAAATTTCCGAAAGATGTTAGATAGACGATTGGCACGACTCTGTTCTTACAGAGAAAGTATGATGTATAGGTTCAAGCCACCACTAATTTGAGGTGGAAAGCATATATTTGAAATTAAATAAATTAGGAGTATGATTAAAAATTGACAGCCTGGCATTATGACAATAAACAATTGCTCGTTCGTAATGTATTTCAAAAACATTTTTAATAAGAAAAAGCAATCGAATATTGCTTAATGTAAACAAGCACAATTTATTTGTTAATAAGAGAAAGAAATCCGATAATCAAATTCCTCTTCACGACGGGGAATGGTTTTTAGAATATAACTTTTGCCATCCAAGTTCTGATTCGATTCTTGATTTTGTGATATGTCTTTCCTATTTTATATGATTACATTTCACTCTCTGAATTAAAATGTGTATAGAGTTATTCATACTATTTAACATGATTAAGGAAACATGTTTTTCCTGAGCATTGTAAAAATGCTCAGAAATTGCTAAATTTTCAAAACTATCGTTTAATAACGTTGTTAAATACCTTTAGAAAATCGTTTACCGGAATTATGGCAGATCGGTTAAATCAATGAATAGTAAAATTTAATGTTATCTCCAGTGTCAAGGACAATTTGTTAGAGGAAGAAAAACTATGTACAACATCTTTATACTTAATGGTTTGATACAGTATGTCCTGTCAAGTAAAATACGTAAAATCTTTTCGATATTTATGAATTTGGAAAAGGCTTTCGATAGAAACAATTTTGATATTTTATGGGAAAAGTTACATTCATTAGGAGTTTCAACTTCGTTCATTAAGCAACTTAAAAATATATTTTGTAACACAAGATATCAGGTGAGAGACAATCTGACAAATACTAAGGGTGTCGTTTCTGGTGGTGGGTTGCCTCAGGGGAAATCTTTAAGTCCCATGTTATTTATATTATTTATTAAGGATTTACCGCAATCGTTTTCTACCTCTGAAACTTCGGAATTTGCTCTTGAAGAATCTGTTCACCTGCATTGTTTAATGTACGCTGATAATGTAGTTCTGCGGACAGATTCAAAAACGGTTTTCCAACGAAAACTTTCTCTGCTAGTTAAATATACCAAAAAAATTATCTTACAGTTAACTTATAAAGAACAAAGGGAATGGTTTTTCGTAATGGAGGCAGACTACTTAAATCTGATAAGATATTTGTGAATAATACTAAAATTAGTACTTTGTCATATTTTATGCGTGTAGAAATACATATTTATTCTTTTGGTGCGTATAATTATCACTTCGGTTTAATATCCAAAGATATGCAGAATAACACAGACTATATGCTTACATCACAAAAACGAATGAGGCTAAGTTCTATGAGAAGAATCTGTAAACTTTTTGACGCTTTTATTGGTTCTATGATGACTTATTTATTCCCGGACTGAGGACTGGAGTTTCTGTCTAAACTAGAAAAAGTACAGATGAAATATTTTAAGAAACTTTAAAATAGAACATTCAGCTTCAAGTTCTGCAGTTCGTCTTGAATTGGGAAGACCTCCTTTGGAATTGAAATTTGTCAAGGCTATTCGTCTGTTTCGGTCAAAAGTTATGATGTTACCCTCGTACGACTTGTGCCGAATTACTCATAATGTTTTGTTAACAGCAGTCAAACCTGATAATAAAAGTTGGCCTGCTTCAGTTACGAATACTTTTGATAGCTTTGGTTACTGTCCAACAACATTTGATCTCTTGGAAGGTCAACCTTGTTACACTTTTAAGAATATATATGCTGCTTGTATTTGCTATCTTCCATTAACAGCAAAACACACCGTTGACTTTAGATGGCAGGTCTGCTACGCGTGTACCTCTTTCGTGTGCGGGAAGAGTGCCTTTTTCAATATAATCCTGGATGGTAAAAACTTCCTCTTAGCCTTCTAATTATTATCTAGAGGAAGATTAAGGAAAAGGATACCACGGAAAACAAGTATAGATTGTATATATAAACAAACACCAAAAATGCAAAAGACGACTTGGGCACACCATGGATAGGCAACCTGCGGCCCGCGTCGCATAAAATATGAAAAAATATAACAATTTTCCAGCTTAAGGAAGTATGCAGCAAAAACTCAAACGTTATTTTCTACGACTTATGTATGTGAATAGTTTTTCCGCAATAAATTTAGTAAAAATTAAAACAAGAAACCGGCTAACAGACACATCGAAAGTAATTTAAAACTAGCAGTGATTAGTATTTAACCAAATATTTTCTATATATTACGTATACATCTGTGCCAGAAGAAAATTTAAGTATGCCAATACTAATTTATAATTTTATTTGAATAAAGAATTGTAATTTGCCGACATTTCCCATTTCTTTTCTTTTGTATGCTGCTTGCATCAGTTCAAAAGTTTTGAAATTCGGCCATTACATAGAAAAAGGTCGTCCATTCCTGCCATAGACGATGTTTACGAAGAACGAAGTCCTCTGTATCTATATTATAACTTTTTCAAATGTTATTTTTAAATTGATTTAATTTCTTTAAAACTTACAGTTTTAAAGAAATTAATTATATAAAACAGTAATAAAAATTGAAAAGATAAAATTATATATTGTGCATAATGTTTACTTTTTTTAGCCTATATATAAGAATTGTTAAGATTAAAAAATTAAGTACATACATTTAATAATGTTTCGTGAATGGATGCAATACGCTCCATAGACATTAATCTTTTATAGAAGTCTCTCGATTCGTTTAAATATACGTTCGATCTGCACGATAGACAATAATAACTTTCCACTTTAACAGTTATCGGAAAAGTATTAAAAACAAATTCATTTTCGTGTCAAATCGCAATAATTTTTACTGTGAAGTAAGTGTAATACGGAAAAAATAAATACTGCGTGTCAGAGGTGGACAAAGAGGCTTGCCTGGAAAACCTAATAATGTTAACAATACTTTGACAATACTATTTCTGCATTAAGTTAATCTCGTAGAATCGTAGGAATTAATGCAATGTGCAATTAACTTGTAGCATGTTGATAATTTTTACTTTTCTGACTGTCATAAATAACAGAGATCGATGAAAAACTAACCCCCTTCCGAAATTTTTACATTGTTTTTTGGACTTAAGACACTTTGAAACGTCGAGAAATACAAAAATAGTTGGAGGGTTTTTCTGTATGTAAAGACGTTATAGCGTATGGGGGAACGTGTCTTTGTTCACTTTTTTGACGCCTAATTAACAATTTCTATTCTTTTTGTCGAAAAATTTCTGAAAGTTTGCAGGTTGTGTTTATTTTTCGTAGGGTTGGATTTAATAACGATTTTACTCGTTATTAGCATTTATAATTTTTTATAAAACCTTCCTCTACTTTCACAACTAAGCATTTTGATATTTTCTAATAATTAAAGATATAAAAATATTTTTAATAAAATATGATAACAGATGGCAAACCTAAAATTTTAAATGGGAAAGTTGAGCTAAACTTTGCTGGTTTATTTCTTTTTTATTTAAAACGTTTCGTTAAAAAGAAATAAACGAATAAAATAAAATAATTTTTAAAAAGGTAACTCTCATTTAAATTAGATGTTTTACCAATAAAATTTTCAGTTTTTATTGCTAAAACATATAATTTAACCTCTGGCCAAATTATTAGTTACGTTGTCTGAAAGCATAGTTTTATTATTATTATTATTATTTTCATAATATTATTTAAGAATGAGTATTTTTAATGTTATTCTTATTCTCTAGTATGTTAGAAACATTTTAAATTTATTTTTTATATGGCCACACTATAAAAGTGAGAAAAATGAGCTTTTGGCTACAAAAAGAGAACTCATAGAGGTTGTTATTAAGATATGACATTGTATTAATTCTTTTTGCCTCTATGTCCATACTTTTATTAATTTTTGATTACATCCTTGTCTACTTTGTACTGTACTTCGTTTATTAATAGGAAGTGAGTGTAATAACTTCTATTTATAGACAATGTTTAAAGTAGACAAGGATGTAATCGAAAATCAATATGGCATTGTAACCCATTGATAACAACAACAATAGAAAAAATTTATAAAGATTATTCCTTCTCTTATAGCTGTACTGTTGGCTGTTAGACGTGGTCGTACAAAATGCCAATTTTTATTTATAATTTTTAAAAATTTTATTTTATATGCAAAAACATTTTATTACAAAAAACAACAATTATAAATATTATAAATAATTCTATCAACATTTGCGTTATTATTAATTTATTACATAAAAACTTAGAAATTGTTAATTTTTTTGCATGTGTGTAATAATTTGGCAAGGCATTGTATAATCGTTATGTAAATTTCAATAATGGCCTTAAATTTTATAATAGAAAATATACAATATGAAACAATCCTTATTTAAAATACGTTTATTTACATTTATTTATTTATACTTTTTAATAGAAAACAAAAACCGGTTTTGCATACTATTTTGTGAAAAGTAGAGTAACCCGATTAGGTTAAATCTATTAACAATAGACTAAAGTTGCATATAAGATCGCTCAGACTGCAACTGTCTACTAATATTTGACCAGTAATTTTTCTTTTTATTCTTGTATAATGAACGAAAGATTGCTTTAAAATTACAATATTTTATTAAATCTTCATTATTACGGGATATTCGAAATCTCCTCAGCGTCGTGTTCTTTAGTTTTTTTGATGTTAAGTCTCTGTCAATTTAAAATACGTTAATTTACATTTATTTATTTATACTTTTTAATAGAAAACAAAAACCGGTTTTGCATACTATTTTGTGAAAAGTAGAGTAACCCAATTAGGTTAAATCTATTAACAATAGACTAAAGTTGCATATAAGATCGCTCAGACTGCAACTGTCTACTAATATTTGACCAGTAATTTTCTTTTTATTCTTGCATAATGAACGAAAGATTGCTTTAAAATCACAATATTTTATTAAATCTTCATTATTATGGGATATTTTAAATTTTTTCAGCGTCCTGTTCTCTGGTTTTCTCGCTGTTCTACAGTATCTGTCAAACGAAACTGAAGACAGTAATTTCGTCGTTTCCAGGTATGTTCTCATTCTACATTGTTCAGCTGATAACTTAAATCCAGAATCTCAGAATATCTGTCCTATACTCCATCACTTAAGACAATATTTACATATTTTGCTAGGAAATTGCTTTTATGTAGGAAAGTCATATCTCCGTCAGTGCGGCAGTTTGAAGGGTGATTGAAAGTATTGAAAAATATAGGCATTTGCAGTAATTGAGTTCCTTTTAATGGTGGAAGAAAGTTAGTTTAGTGTTGGACAAGTTGTTAAGGGGCTGTCCATAAATTACGTAAGGGCGATTTCGGCCATTCTAGACCCCAATCTACCCCTGTGTAAGAAACCGTAATATTTTCATTGATCCCCCTCCCCTTTCTTATCTTACATAATATTTAAGCACGTTTTTATAGAAAGATTTTAAGGAAAAAAATTTTTATGAAACCATAAAAACCTTAGATCCAAAATATATAATTATTAATTAGTTAATTAATGTGTACTGTACTATTATTTATAAAAGACTTTATATGAACAAATTTAAAAATATAAAAATTTAATGAAGTCCAATCAACAATTTATTTTAAAAACTTCATTTTTTAATCATTGACAATTTTTTTATTATTATTATCATTAATCAATGTCATTATATTCATTTTTATGTAAATTTTAATTTTCACAGAAGGACGCAAAAAACTTTAACAGCTGGAATATCTAAAACACATGTAAACAGAAACATCATACAAAATAAAATGAGAAATTAGAGAGAAGCTTTATTCTGTTGCCACATTGATTACATCTTGCCTAAGGCAAAAAAAACTACATGCTGCTAAAATGTGCTAGTTGCACCTGAAGACTAAATCATAAAGCTACAATGGGGTAATATAACCAATGGTACTTTACACAGCCTCTAGCTGGAGTCATGTGACTAGTAAAAATTCAGTAGTAAGTAAATTACTCTTTCATAAACTTCCTTCTACACCAATTAATTAACACTCCAGTAGTAAACGTAAGAGAACATTAATGTTTATTATGATAATAAATGAATAAAAGAAATGATTGATTTCGAATGATTCATTAACAAAATGTATAATTTTAGATTTGTTTTTTAAGATCAATTTTTTAGTTTAAATTTAAATCCTAGAGCCTCTGGAGAGATTCAAAAACTTTATCATTACATCTTTTACGCCTTTTTCTCTATTCGAAAGGCTCAGAGCATCTACCTTCTGAATTCACATTGTGTGTTAAAGGTTCTATGTTCGTTCTCAGCCTTCTCGTGTGAGGCACTCATATTTTTCATTTTAAAAAATAGTTCTTATAGACGGGTATATTTTAGTCATTACAGTAACATTTCAATTATTAATTTCTGAAGAAAGAAATTATAAAATTTATTATAAAGTTTGAAGCTTATACTGAATAATTTTCACTATAGCAATTATTGTATTTTATTCTTACGATATAAATCTGACCAGAAGACTGAAATTTTGCATTTAGTATAGAAAATAATAGGCGAAAATTATAAAAAAATATATTTTCACCAAGAGACTTTCGATCTTTCGACCATTTGTCCTTTGAATGGTTTTTCCTCATTCTTTATAATAAAAAAATTTCATATTTACTTGTTGAAAAGTTGTAAATCAAAACATCCAGCAACGAATTGCACGTTTTTGACGTGAACATTTATGTCTAACAAGAACTTCTTCACATTAGCATAAACAAAATTGTATGTGGCACCATCATTATTTGAGATTATCAAAAAAGATATAAATGCTAATAACTATTAAATGTATACTGTATTTCTATGTTCTGTTTTTTTAGAACATAGAAACTATTATAGAAGAATTTACAAATGAAGTAATTTGTATTAAATATTTCCAAAATGACAGTTTGTTAAATTTGAAGTACTTACCAGAATTTGTGGTCTCAGAAACCATAACTACAGAGAGAAAGAGAAGTATAAAAAGGAGGACCATCTCCATGGACGAACGGCACTTTCACCAGACACGTAATGGAAAACGAAATCGTGACCAACAAAATATAAATTGTCTGTTCTCGTGCCAATAATAAACAAATGTCGTTACGAACACGACTAAAATATACCCGTCTATAAAAACTATTTTACAAAATGAAAAATATGATTGCCTCACACAAGAAGGCTGAGAACGAACATAGAACCTTTAACACAAAATGAGAATGAAGAAAGTAGATGCTCTGAACCTTTCGAATAGAGAGAAAGGCGTAGAAGGTGTAATGATGGAGTTTTTGAATCCCTCCAGAGGCTTTAGGATTTAAATTTAAACTAAAAAATGATCTTAAAAAACAAATCTAAAATTACGTTTTGTTAATGAATAATTCGAAATCAATCATTTCTTTTATTCATTTATTATCATAATAAACATTAATGCTCTCTTACGTTTATTACTGGACTGTTAATTAGTGTAGAAGGATGTTTATGATTCCGATATGTTTGTTTTAGAAGTTTTCTTTTAGATGTGTTCAGAACATTGTAAGATACACTCAGTTTTCAACAGACAGGGTTAAGAAATGTTTAGCTTCGTTTCGTTCTGGTTTAACATTCAAAATTACTCTCCCAGATCAAAAGTCTAGAAGTGTTAAAGCAGTAACAATAGAATAATTAATCTGTTACATCAACACGCTTTTATATTTTCAGTAGTGTTGGACGAATAGTATATTCGGCCTGAGGCCAAATACCGAATATTCGGCCAAACTATTCGGCTCGATTAACACACGTACGAAAATTGGCGCGCAAACCGCATTATGGCAAGGATCCTGCTCTCTATTGGCCCGCTGTCACTACGTTTCGCCAATCGCGTTAATTCTTGGCAGTTGTAGTGAACAGACAAGAGTGTCATGGAAGTATGTGATAAATGATGATATCAAATGTGGATAACAATGAAATAACCTACACGTGTAAATAACGGAAAAAGAACAGAGAAGGACCGCGAAGTGAAAATGTGAAAATAAATATGAAATTCAGTTGATAACATAATCGAATAAGTCGAGACAGCTTATTGGCACGAAATTCGCGGCCGTCAATGTCAAACAATTGTTGTCATAGACTTCGGAAAGCTAAATGCTTGTAATGAAAGTTACTTTGCGTGCACGGACGAAAGCCTGGGGCCGTTCGGCTATCAAGCTGTCTCGAATTTGTGAAATCATAACTGTGACTTATATCGATGTCCTATCTGTCTCTTTTCTCCGTTATCACCAGACTGAGTCACGTAATTGTAAAATGGGAACTCTACGACGGAAAGATGAGAAATCGAAAGTATCGTGAGCGCGTATTATGATGTATGCACAGACATACATGGATTAGAGCGATAGAGGAAAGAGAAAGGGAAGAGCAAAGACGATCGCTTAAAAAGAAGGATAGGCAGGGTCAGACTCTTAGTTGTGCGAGGATTCTCCAACGATAAAAGTGTACGTGTGCTGATCTTTGTAATTATAAATTGTGAATACATGTGACTAATATTATTTTCTTTTTTATTTTGTGCATGTTACAAGTTATAAATAAAGATAAACAAACAACACTAACTGGATAACATTAAACCTAAATACCAAAATGATTAATTTACTGTGTTTTTGTTATTTATTACTCCTGTTTTTAGTTATTCGGTATTCGGCCGAATAGTGATTAAATATTTGGTATTCGGCCGAGTAGTGAAAAATAGGCCGAATAGGCCGAATACCGAATAGTAACCGAATATTCGTTACATCACTAATTTTCAGTTGACACATCGTTAATACGGAATTTATTCCTTACAAAAATACTTACTGAATATTTTTAATTATATTGCTATTTGTTTGTTCACAAATACAGTAGAGCATCGATTATCCGACTCAACTGGGGACTCAGGTTGGTCGGATAACTGAAAAATCGGATAACCGAAAAGCAGGAAAAAAATACATTATTAGTATAGTATATTAGGATATTAGTATATCCTATGTACTTAGTTTATTAGTATATCGCTAACCAACTTCGCATTGAATTTTCATCGATGTTTAGCCTAACAACTTTTTTTTAAAATAACAATCATTGCTATTGTATCATTAAAAATTATTTTATTGCTCACGAAACAAACAACCACTCATGATTAGAAAATTAAGTTTCGTTTAAATATTGGCCTCCCTTCAATGGTCGAGCCGTTGATGCCAGCTAAAACACGCAAAAATTTAACAAAAATAATATTAAAGTAGCCAAGATATAACCAAATATTGTAATGCCACATCACTAGCGGACATTTGAAATATGCTGACTAGAACAGTCGGTTAACCGTTGTGACGGTTAATCGGGGATTGGATAATCGATGTTCTACTGTACTCCATACCCGACAAATACATTAAATGTTTCATTCGATAGCTTCGATCACGAATTTGATGAGAAAAAAGTAGTCAATCAAATAACGTTTCAGTTATTATTTTAGAAACGTCTTATGAAACGTTAAAATTTAAAAAATAACACTTGGAGTTTGAGATTTCCTGAACCCAATGTTATAATATTATAGAAGAGTCTTTCATATGTATGTAATTGTATATATACAAAAATTTTCGTATAACTAGTATACGTATATAACATACAATACGTATGACGTAAGAGAAAATAAGGGTAACCTGTGTGTCAGGTTACACTTGAAAATATTTTCCTGTAAAAGCAAAGCCTTATTGATCAGATTAGAAATGTTTTTGGTCTCTTGTTTTCTTATAGTATCGAGGAACTTTCAGCTTTTTTCCTGTTTGTTATTATTAATACTGTATTATGTATTTTCAAGTAAAATCTTCTAACAGACAGACCCGCACAATTTTCATTTTGCTATTTAGTTTTTGTATTTTTCACCGGGAACGTTATGCAAGTTGATGCTAGACTTTATAGATTTTGATTTTAAAATTATTTTCGTATGGCTTATAAATAATTGCAATGTTTAGTACATTTTTGAAATTAAAATATGTAATGATAAATAATAGTATTTTATGTGGAAAAATAAAAATTAACATAAGTGCTCATCATTGGCCGAATGGTTAAAATTACTGAACACTGGTAATTTAGTAGTGGATTCTAGCCTGTGCTAACGGGCTGGTCACGTAGCGTTTTGCAGATTTCTTTGTGTTAATAATGCCTAAATAAAAACTAATTTCCAATAAAAGCCTTCCTGGAAGGTATTCCTCTTTAGCAAATTGCCGTGTCTTGGGTCTGCAAGGGTGGTGTGTCTTGTTCAAATAAAAAACTAAAAAATACAATAATACATATCCTGGAATTTAAGTGTCCCAGTATCTTTCTTAAAAAACCCATTTTGTTCCAGATTTTTATGCAAGTACATGTCAACCCTACCTAAAATGCGTTTTAATTATTGGACTAATAAATTATTTTATGTAAAATATAAGTAATAACATATAGTACTTACGTAAACAGTTGTACTTGTCTGAATATGAACTATGTATTAGTTGATTGTTTGCAAAAAATAAATATAAATATAAAGATTGAACTGTTAAATTCTTATTTGCAATTATACTCTGTTCTGGTATATTTATGCCACTATTTATAATTTTAATAACTCTCTCACAACAACAATATCTAAAATAATTAATTTACTATATATACATTTTAAATTGTTTACAGAGGACTTATTTCGAATACATCAATAATGCCGCATATGAAATAAGTAAGTTCCACGAAAAGAAAAACAAATCAATACTTAATATTCTAAATTGAAAGTAGTAATTTAAATAATTAAAATTAATGAACAACAGTAGTATACATTCGATATACATTGGGGNTAAAAAATGCTCTAGTCTTATGCAATTGGTTCCCAAACAGTTACGTTTCTAACCTTTAAGGGTATTTTTACACAGCACATCGTTCAATTTCGAAAACGACACTGTTATTTTTTGTTTAGGCAAATTTCTGTTTTATAAAGAACTAATTTTAAACACGTTTTATGAGTAGTATAGAATGGATACATTTCGGGTATAGAATGGATACATTTCGGGTATAAAATTAATTAGTATTAATTAATATAAAGTAACGATAAAAAATGTCTACGCCAGATAAGAATTTAACATAAAGTAATGATGCAAACTGAATTATATTGAAGTAAAGACCGATACAGTATAGAAAATGTGGACACCAGATAAGAATTTAACATAAAGTAATGATGCAAATTGAATTATATCGAAATAAAGACCGATACAGTATAGATTATATTTAATTTGTATAAGAATTTAATACAAAGTAATAATACAAATCGAAGTAAAACGATGACATAACTTTAAAAAGAAAATTTTGAAAATCTTGCCCTCTGCTGTACACTGCGTACCATGAACAAAGTCGTGTTAACCCCGTGTTATGCTCTTTGTTCAATGGTAACGGATAACATGTGGGTTCAACAATTTGAGTTTTTTCTTTAATCTGAAGATAATGTACAATTGAAGTTTACAAAAACGATTGGGTTGTTAGTTTTTAAAGGAAAATATGATTGGTTCTTAATTTTTAAAGAAGATATGATTGGTTAGTATTTTATATAAGTTACTTTTTTAAAGAGAATTAGTTTTATATTTAAGCTGCGATCATGGGGATGTACGGTTTTGTGGTTACTTACTAGGACTATAAAATTTACTTAGGTTTCCCAATTCTATACCATACTTTAGATGCTTGCGTTCCTGCGGCAAAAAATTTCTCGTTCGATGTTGTCGATAATTTTCCATTTATCCTCCACTATTTCAAAGTCAAAGATATTTGGAAAAGAGAAGGAAAATATAGTTTTATAATTGTTGGCGAGGATGGAGGAATTAACGACGTGTGTAATGGATTACACGGTTCGTTCGAATGATGTGTGGAAGACATGAGAGAAATATGTTTAGAAAATGTTAAGAAAACTTTAGTAATGTTTAAAGAGATAAGTCCAGGAATGAAATATTATAAATTTTCTAAATTTTCTACGGTTTACAAGTTGATTAATATGTATTTCAAATATCCCAGTACTTGTGTAATTGCTGGTCCTTCACAATCTGGAAAAACCACATTGGTGAGGGAAATGATTCACAACAAAATTCATTAAAATCCTCCAAAGAAGATTTTATGGTGTTACTCCGTATATTTACCGTTTTTTCAAGAAAGAAAGGACATCACATTTATGTACGGCTTACCAAAATCTGTTCAAGGATGGGATTTGATAATAATCAATGATCTGATGCACGAACTGTCTCCAAAACAGCATTTTTGTTTACAACAGAATCTCATCACTGTAATGTAAGTGTGATTTTAATAATGCAAAGTTTGTTTCTGAAAAATAAGATTATGAGAGATATAAGTTTAAATACACATTATTTGATTTTATTTAAAAATAATCGTGATGAGAGTCAGGTGAATTGTTTAGGTCGCCAAGCTTTTGCAAGAAAATTTACTTCTTTCATGGATGCATATAAAAAAGCGACAAAAAAGGAATTTGGTTATTTATTATTAGTAGTAT
>NW_019386068.1:0-65539 GCF_000671375.1 Centruroides sculpturatus
CCATAATTTTAACATTGTTTCCATTTCAGCAATAATACTGTGACGTTTACGAATGATGCTTGAATTTAAAGATTGAGCATTTTTCGCAGCTTCGAGAATTTTTTCTTTACCTTTTATAATTGTTCTGACGGTCGATTCCGGTAGATCAAACTTCTTTGTCAATTCACAAATTTTCATTTTTGTATCGAAGTCTTTAATAATGTTAACTTTACATTCCAAAGATAAAGTTTTTCTTTTCTTGTTTGATACAGAAGAATCAGTTTTACTTCGTTCAGATGACATAGTAGAGTCTCTCAAGTCTCCGCAGATAAAACAAACACAGAAATAAATAACACAAAATAAATTGTAGCTATGCGTCGATTCCGCGCGACACGTCCGAACATGTAAGCTGAACAATAGTGTGGGGGGAGTGAGTAATCAAGAGTTGCGTGGCACTCAAACAAAAGACGAATCGGCGAGATTTGAAAATCGCGTAACTCCGGGTTCGCGTAAGTCGGGGTATTACTGTAATAACGTCGCAGGCCGACCACACGTGGAAAGTTAAACTAAGTTATGACGTCACCACTGAGAAGGGATTTTACGATCGCCCGCATTTTGATATGTTTAATAACTGTAAATCTTATTAAACCATTAAAAGTTCAATATAATTTGTTACTTTCAATATGGCATTTTATCTGTATTTTCCACACTTGTAATACGTTTAGTAAAATATATGTATTAAAATATAATTATTTATCTTACTTCAAATAATAAAACTGTATCTCTAAACGTATTAATTCTATATTTATTTTATCGACGTACTTAAATTTCAACTTATCTTGTAAGATTTTAAAAATTCCATGACTGGAAATCCACGAGATTTGAGTTCCAGTTTCATCTGTTTTCATGAACAATGGCCTCTAATAAGAAAATATTGTTTACCTTCATTTATATTATTATATCTTTAATATTATATGAAGGCAAAGTTTTACATTTAATCCACCCATCTTCCAGACGTAACTTTCATTTCTACCTCCTGTTTAATAAAAGAAAGCGCTTACAGTATTACCGTATTTTAAACAAAAACCATTTTACACATAGAGATCGATCACCGATTTTCCGGCAAGGTTAATGACACAATGGTGCCTCTACGTCACATTATTATTGCCGAGGTGTCTACAAAGTACAGGGTGGTTAGAATTAAATTGAACGTACTCAGGCAGGCGTGACGCCGGCTCTACTGAAACGAATCGAATGAAACTAGGTACAGATGAAATGCAGATCACAAGGAAGAGATTTAACATGAAAAAAATTACTTAAAGTTTTCACCACCAGAAAAAAATATAGCGCTGTTCGGTCGAAAACGGTACGTTACTGGCTGCGGGGTTATTTAAAAGATCGTATAATACTTATCAGGGGCGTATGCACTCCGTATCGGTGCTGATTGTCAGCATTGTTTAACACTTGTTCAAATTACTTCTGAAATGTTACATGCAGCAGAATGTCTTTAGAATTGCAACAGAGAAGGATACTACATTGAACACATACTGTAATGTGTAAAATGTAATGTTATTATTTTAATAAACTTTTGTTTACTTGTCTTATAATTGTCATACTTGCAGCACCACACATTTTCTCCTAGTGGTAAAAATTTCACTTAATTTATTCTTATGATTCTCTTCCCTCTAATCTGCATTGCATGTGTACCGAATTTCATTCCATTCAGTCCACTACAGCCAGATCCACACGTGTCTGAGTAATGTTAGTTTAATTCTAAATACCCTGTATAACTGGAAACGCGTGTTGTAAATGCAGACTAGTGTTTGATATCACCGACAAATTCTCTTTTGTATTCGTCAATAAGTTATTTTCTCATATACGTATTGTTTAACGAACTTATACGGTAATTTGAAGGAAGCTGCACTCAATGTCAGTCGATGGACGAATCTGGCAGCCATGAAAATTTTAAATGCTATCTTATAATTGTTTCCGGATTAAACGGTTGCCAGAAAATTGATGATAAATCTCCTTTATTAATGGGATGAGGCAACTTAACACTAGAGTGTTAAGCCGTAAATAAAGAAATTATTCTAAAACGCATTCGAGGTATGTCCCATCAAATTCAATATTACTTTTTAGTTGAATGAGTCATCGCTACTTTCAACTATATATGTAAAAGATAACTTCAACTTTTCGTGAATTATACGTCTTATAATTGACAAATATAAATTTCAGTGTCATTTACACATGTAAGAAGTAAGTTACACCTAACACTTCGAAATAATGAGAAGTTTTAAGAAAGATTAAAGGAACTTTTAAGTAAAGAAATATAAAAATAATAAATTACTTTCGTTATTTATCTAATAAATAATGAATTATACTCACTACATTTTGAGAAAATTAATGAAAGTGAGAGAAAGATGTACAGAAAAGAAGAAAACATTTCACTCTTCTGAGATGAAGTGATGTGAAAAGTGCAATGTATAATGAAGGCTCCTTTCTATGGCTAACGTTTACACGCATTTTAACATTTCTCTATATATTGTGAATATTATTTGACATGCATAAAGTTAATAAAATTGATTTTTCTCATTTAAAATAGATTTCAAATAAGTAAGAATTTATTCAATTTAAAAATACACAGAGTGTTGGAGAATTTCAACGTTACAGCTTTTAAGAAAATGTATGTTTTATTGATTGTTCTTCTTTATGTCGCTTAACGATAAGCCAACAGTACAAGAAAACTAATGCTTATCGATTTTGGTGAATTTTTTTCGTACACGCCAACAATGATTCAGTGAAAGAAAGCTTTTAACTAAATTAAACACTTAAATTTGTCATTTAATAAACTGATATACAGTCGAACTTCGATTTAACGCCACTATTTCTTCTCGAATATTGGAATAAATCTACATTGACACTAAACTAAATTAGCGCAACGGGAATACCTTAGTTATAAATATCTTCATGACTCGTTTTTCTTTGTCATAATTAAATTATTTCGTAGCAAAAAGCGCTGATAATTACTAAAATTTTTAGTCCAGACTTCCTAAGTAAGGTTTTCGTCAATAGATGGCGACACGTGACGAATATCAGGTACAGAATATTACAAGATTTAATGATTTACTTAATAAAACATACATTTCTAATTTTATTTTACTAAAATTAGGTTTGACCGCATTACAAAAGACGTGGTATAATCAGTGGCGTAGCGAACATGACTGGCGCCCGGGGCACGACACTTTATTGACGCTCCCTCCCCCCTCCAGAAACAAATCTTGTTTGTGTTGGAGACAATTTGGTGCCCCTCTGCGAGTGGCGTCCGGGGCATGATGGACCCCCTTGCCCCTAGTGGGTATGCTAGTTTTGTTCCAATATCAAATCAGTCGGCATCCATTTTAGAGGTCAAATACAATTAATGCCTCAGATTGCCGATAACTGGCTGCTGGCCGAGAAGAAGTTTGTTTATCAATTTGGTTAGTAGGTATTTTTTCCGTTTTCAAGCATTTTTGTAACTTTTTCTACTATTCTGTCAAAAAAACCTTATTCGTAATTACATTTTTTAATTTTATATCATGTATAAAAAAAGAAAAAGTGTTTTTGGTTTATAAAAAAATTAATAAGATGGTGATTTTAAATTACAGATGAGGATGTAGATAAATCGAAAATATAACTATTTTCGATTTAATTATTCGGGTTTTATAAGTAGATGTCTGTTTAAAACTGTTAAAAGTAATATCTCAAATACTATAGTAGAGATACAGAGACTTATCACACTTACTGGTAACATAGAAATGACATTTCTGTCATCAGAATTTAATCTTCTGTCATTTTTATGTTACCAGCCGCAGCGTGATAAGTCAGTGTTTCTCAACCTCTAACGAATCGTCGCCTCCTTCACTACAAAATTCCGATGCCAAAGGCCAAGGCTAAAGCGCCAAATTCGTACTGCAATGAATAGACTAGTGACTAGAATAATGTTATTTGTTTAATTATTGTACGATATAACGAATAAAATATTTAATTATTCTTAATATAATGTTTTACTATATCGCCCAGAAAATTGTTTTTCGTCTCCAAAATATAAATTGTTACTAATCGCCCCTGAACATAGAAAAACGCCAACATGGGGGCGATATCGCCCCCGTTGAGAAACACTGGTTTAAGTTAACCGTATGGCCTCTGTATATGCTACGGGGCAAAAGAATTTTAGAAAGGCTTAGATGGGGCATAGCACAAAAAAGGTTGGGAAACATTGGTATAATGTATCTGTTCAGTAAATAGGTAATGGTAAAATAAGTAAATAAATTTACATTTTACTGTTTTGTCTTATTACATGTGTACGACAATATAATTAGGAAAACCATAGCTTTTTTTCTGATACATTTAAATAGCCATAGAAATTTAATCCAGATAAAGACAAACTGTTTTTTAAATAATTTATTAACTTTAACACTACATAAAGTATGCTATACAATTTTACTTGATTCAGTATAGTGAGAAATAATATTTGGGATGAAATAATTTTGCATTTTTGACATGAGAAATTACATTCACATTGACTCTACATATTTTGGTAATTTATATAATATTCCGTATTATCAAAAGAAGAATATAAATGAAGATTTATTGATGGCCTAATAACCTGTCCTTTGTTTGTATAGGTTTAAAATGTCGCTAACATGTCTTTCTTTTAGCCCCATGTCATCACTATTCACTATCACTGTCAATATCTAACAATACTGTCTGAACTCTTGCCATCCTACAATTACCTCTTTTATTTGTCAATATCTAACTCATTATCCTCTAATCATATCTAAGTTATTATGTGCAAATATGTTGTCTAAATAGTTGGAATTTCCTCGTTCTATATTTGAAATCCAAGAACTAAATTTACTGACTTTTAATCCCCCTCTCTAAAACAGTATTTATAAGCAGTCCTTTAAAAAAGACAAAAGCAATATATGAGTTAAAAACGAGAAAATTTCATATATTAAAAAGAATTTCAAATGTTTACAGCTGACTCTCCCTATGCTCCAGCCAAACTTATGACTATGCGCGATCAAAGCGCTGGAAGTGGCAAAAATATTTATTAAACCAGCATAGTAGCATTAGAGCTATTGGCAGCTCAAGCACCATCGACTCTGGTTTAACCCAATCATCGGGCTTTACGGCAATTATTTTAAAATAATTACTAAATAATTTGTCACTCGAGAGAGATATTCAGCACCATATTTTATTAGATTTAACATTTATAATAAATTAAATAAGTTATAAAATTCTGGAAGAAACATTAAACCTTATTATATTGTTTAAAAAATTTAGAAAATTATTTTTATTAACTTAAATACAGTACTCGGTTTTACCACAAATGGTAATTGGGTATTACATGAAATCTTATAAAATTTTATTTAATTTTAAAGTTTTATACCGAAAAATTTATTTAATTTCAATTACTTTTAATGCAGTTTATATATATTTAACGTTTAAAGTGAAAGATTTCCATAGAATCAGTTACACAACGTTTAAATTTTGGTTTCATTTTCTCTGAGCATTAATTTGATAGACAGAGCTTTGTTCAGGGGTTTGCAATATGTTCTATCCTTTGATAACGGTGATATTCCCGAATTCAAATCGTAATTTCTTAGTAAAGGAAGGGAAATCGTTGTAGAATAATCAGTTCTCATAGGTATACCATTAGATATAATGGAAACGACAACTAATTCTTCGTGATAGAGTTCGTCCAGCATCTTCCTGATGNAAAAAAAAAAACACTGAAAATTATGAAAACAGTTGTTTATAGCTAGAGGTTCTGTTATTTTATTTTATTTCTACTTTTCCGGATGAAGGAAGGAATAGTGATCCATAAATGACCCCAAGATTTTTACATTTTTGGATTCTGGACACCTTGAAATGTCGAAAAATGCAAAAAACTCGGGGATAATTTTTATATTTATGGATGTTAGGGTATATGGTGAGGCACGATTTTATTTACCCTATTGAAAGCTTAATAACTCCTATGCTTTTTGTCAACAATTTATGAAATTTTGCAGGGAAGTTTGTGTATTAGGGAGATTGATACTTTTAAATTTTGGTGATTAAAGGTCGAGGAGGTGGGGAGATAAGGGAATCATAAGTAGAGTCGGACTTCATGACGACTTTATAATTTTTTATAAAATACATCCCCCATCCCTACCCTCAAGGTTGGTTGATTGATGTTTTATGGCGCAAGGGCCACATAGGCCAAGCTGCGCCATAAAACAACCCATACCCTCAAAGTTAAGCTTTTTGTCATTTTATAATAGTTAAAAAATATGATATTTTATTTTAAGAATTTTTATAATAGATGGTGCCACCAAATGCCGCCGGGAAAGTTAAGCAACTCGTTGCTGCATTTTTTAAAATTACAAATGAAATCCATAAATAGAATCGTTTGTCTATGATTAACGATGTTAAATGAAATCTTTCCTCGTTTATTCTTCGTTTCTCAAGAGGGAAAATCTCATAACAAGAGAATGGAAATTCCCATAAAGAAAAATAAATGAAGAAAAAAGAATAAAGACAAAACTGAAAATGATGCGATTTTCATTACTCTCTCATTAATAAACGCTATAAATAATTTATACAAAGCTCTTGTGCCTTAAAAATTTCATAATAGTTAAATGAATTACACTTTAATGCTGTTTATCGGCTGTAATAAATTTCATCTACAGTATATTATATTTAATAACTTATTAATAATTATAGAACGTTATCAATGTCCTTCGCTTTTGTAATTAATTTGTGTCGTTCAGATAATATTAACAATAAAAATATCGATGTTTTTTGTTAGTTTACCTTGAATCGCCATATAATTTAGTAGTTATTGATCACGAGCCAAATTTTTTTTTTTTAATTCTTTGCCAAGTTTGAACCTGGACTTTCAATATCTTAATATTTCTTCCAAAGATTTCTTAACACTACATCATTCGTGGCATTTGCATAAATTATATATCTGTATATGTGTATATATATTTATAATATGTATAATTATTTATGTATATGTGAGATATGCCGGGGGCTATGGGGGTTCTCTATTAAACACTTAATCGGCACGGGTTGTTATAACCCGACCTCTGTGTCGTTGGATGACTAGGAGGGTAAATTGTCGAGTGGGGAGTGCGTTGATAAGTCGATAGGTGTCCGTGTGTCTAATAGATAGGAAACAGATTTAACATAACAAAATAAAAGTTTATTCTATAACTAACGCTAGGATACAAGAGGATCTACAGATCTTTATACGGTTATTCTGTTGATTAATTACACAAGGACAGCGACTAAATTCTAAGCTCTGTCGCTTGTCCTAATTTCTATATCGAGAGAGAGTTTACAAAGTTTCTAGCCCTAATATATATATAATACCTCTCAGTCGTAATGGAGAGTTGTAGGCGACGATCGTTACTTTCTGGAAGAGTCGGAGCCGTTGCAATGTCTTCCAATCGGTGTCTTCTCCTTGGGCTGAATCGAGTCCGTTGAATGGAGGTCCGGGAGACGAAATGGCCACTATCACGAAATATAACTCTCAGTTCGACGCCCCGAGCTTCCGGTGGCTGTCGCTTTTATACGATTGTCGCGGGAAATGATCACATGATCGTCCGTTGTTGACGATGCCGGTGCATTCTTTGACAGTTATGTGTCAACTTTCCGACCTAATTGTTGATGCAAAAGGTGACATCCGCCCCGATTCTCGAGGAGAGTTTTTTTTCTATCGGGATGTTTATTTTCCGAACTATTTTAACAATTTCTTTAGGCAAATTTTCCCCAGTTCGCGCCCAAAACTTCGCGGGCTGACATCTATATACATATAAATATGTATATATATGTAATCATTTTTTAATTTAAATAACGGAAAGGGATTCAAATAGAAATGAATCTAGCGACCAGTTAGTTAACTTTCTTGGTAAGATTTAAAAATTTCGGTGTCGTCATCTGTTACATTATATTTAAAAATTTTTTTATTTTTAATTATTACAAAATTGCAAAAAGCTTAATTTTTAGGATAGGGATGGGTTTTATGAAAAAGTGTAAATGCTAATAAAGAGTAAAATCATCATTAATTCCGGCTCTACTGGAGATACACACGACCCTCTTTATCTCTCTACCCTCGATCTTTAATCATCAAAATTTAATCTCATGAATTCTCTAATACACAAACTTCTCTGCAGAATTTCAGAAATTTTCAACAAAACGCACAAAAAACTTAAAACACAGTGTACAAAATCGTGCTCCCCCCACGCACGCTATATCCATACATACAGAAAAAACCCCCGAATATTTTTTTTCTTTTGCATTTCTCGACGATTCAAGGTTTCCGAGTCCAAAAAATGTAAAAATCTGAGAGGATCATTTTTTTTTTTTGAACGAACGATAGTCATACTTTCCCTCTGTTATATACACAGATCCAGGGAAAGTAAAAATAAATTATCTTCCAAACAAAATTCAAAGAAAGTTATTATAAATAAAAACGTTTTTAAAATATTTATACCAATTTCCGCACACTTTTGCTAGTATTTAATGTTAATCATCAACTTAGGATGGAGACGTCTGGACAGGTTTCACGAGGCTTTCCTGATTCCTATCCCATTTCAAATAATGAAATAATAACAGTAATAAACAATACGGGATCACCTTGAATGATACTTTATAAAAAGTTAAATTCGACTGGAATGTTGATTTTATTGAAAATGAAAATTGAAAATTAAAACAAAAAAATTGGGAAATGTAAAACATGTCATTTTACTTCCCATATTTTTTTTGTTTTAATTAGTTATTGACTTTATTGATTAAATAATTCGCATTATTTAATAGAAAGTTCGTTCTGAAGGAATTGATACGAATAAAAAAATTAATATTTGTTGTTAATAATTCATTAAATAAATCAGTTTTTAGCAATATCAAAAACAAAAAAAAAAACCTAAAATTTTCTGCAGAAAGTGCAATATTTTGTATTGATTTCAAGCCGATTTCTTTAAAAAATAAAAGCTACTGTGGTGTCATAGGAACATACCCATAAACACGTTTGTTCCGAAAATGTGGCAATCCAGCCACGTAATAGGGTCGACACCCGGATACAACCTTCCTAATCACTTCATTGATGGCCCGCAAGATTCAGATGCGCCTTCAGAGACCATTCTCATATTTGTTAATTAAATAAGGTATTATGTAAACTTTGTCTAGAGCTAAACGGGAAATTAATGTATTTCCTGAATATACTAAATAAATATATTCAGAAACGTGAATGTGTAGCCACGTTTCAAAGGGACTCACGCGACGCTTACTTTAAATAAGGCAGTAACACAATTGCTGAGGTATGCATCGACTAACCATTATGGCCTGTCGGTGTTTGTGAACAACAAACCGTGAACTTCACGTAATAAAATCTATTTAAATAACTATAAAATAGTGAAGTTGTAGCAGAGCAATTGCATAATATTTTATATTGGATTGGATGGATAAAGCAACGCAACACAAGAGGTGCTGCTTGCAGAAACTAAATAAGACCCTGTTTAGTCTTAAACATAACCCCTATTTAGATCGCTATACACGTGAAGAAAACCTGGAAGACTTTCACTTGGCCACCCTGTTGATCAAGCACGAATCCGCGAGTGGTAAAATCACAGTGTTCTGTGACTTTACCACTTGTTGGCGCACTGGTTGGCCATTTGAAAATAAAATTTATAACACTTCTTTATATAAAGTATTGCGTGTTTTTCCGAACGGAGGATATACATATAGATTGTCAGCAGTTTTTATCCTAGAGCATACTGCATATAGTTGACCATGAGGAAAACACTATTATTGTAATTGTAGGCCAAAAACTTTCAATGTTTGTCCTTGTGATTTGTTAATTGACATGACAAAGGTCAGCCTTACCTGGAACTGTAAGCGTCTAAATAAAAATGGCACGTGTGATGTTATTAGATGTATTCTAGGAATAAAAGTATATTCACCCTTGCCACAACTAATTTGTAATTGTGCTTCAATGACAAAACTGTAATGCTTTTATTATTAATTTGGTACCATTGCAAAGCTTAGGCTGATCTAAATTTCGTAGAAGTATTATAGGGGCACCAGCTTTAGGTTGTAGTTTGCGAGGAGGCAATCCTGGAAATTCCAAAGAATTTAAGAACTCCGTTGGATACGTGACACTTTCATTTTGATCTATAACTGTATCAATGGATTTATAAATTTAAGAATTACCTGGAATATCATTAAGTAGTTGTAGATTGATAGAATTAACAGACATTTTTCGGTGCCAATATTGCTCTTTCACACAATCAGGTAAAGTCTTTGTAGTGAGAACTAAAGTTAGTAAATTCCTTTTTTTTATTAATTCATTAACTCTTTACCCTACTGCCCTTTTATGGGCCATTGTACATTTATCCCAAACTAAATTTCATATTTTTTAATACTTCTTCCATACCCGAATTTTTGGTGTTATTACAAACAGCTTCATCATTATTACCTAAATCCAAAGAAAGTTTGTGCTCTTTGTGCTTGCATTCTTTTAGCAGTAGAAGACTTTCCATGAAAAAGGCGTTTCTAGGGTGGCATAATTAGCTGTAAGAAAGTAAATCAACGTTCCAAAAGCCAATAACCTATCATTAAAAAACCAATAACAATTAGCATTTTTTAATATTATTTTTGCCAATAGATGGCGATATGTGTAAATTCAGAAAATTCAATCTAGACAGAAATTAATTGATATAAAGAAATCCAATCAATATTTTAAGTTAGGATGTACGACATTATCCGAATTAGAAAGTATATAAACGTAATTGCCAAGTTTCGTAGCAATTGGTCAAGGGTTTCCCGGGATATTTCCTGTTTTTTTTAACCCATGAAATATCCCGGGAAATTTTTCTCATTCCGAGAAATCCCGCAAATTTCTTAAAAATTCACTTTTTTCTTATTTTGTGTTAAGATTGAGGAAATTTTGCAAATAGAAAGTATAATTAAATCATAAATTGTCAGAATACATTTGTATTTATTAATTTTAAACCTAGTTATTAGTTTTTTAAAATTTTTGCTCCTTACGGCATGTCACAAATGGTCAATAATCAGTACGTAGCTTATTTGTGGCAGGACTCTGAAAATTCTTTACTTGTCAGAACCTTTAATATCTGGAATAATTGTGTTTACGTTGTCTTAATTTTTAACCATGCCCGGTAGCTTCAATAACTGAGTAACGCCAGTTTGTGCAAATTGGGCAAGGATACAAACGAGTACAAAGACTGAAAGTATGAAGTTTTTCTTCATAAACTTGATTATTAAAGACGAACGAACTGCCGAATTATTGAGCTATAAGCTTGATGTTTCTACTAAAGCAACCGAGGTAGACAAATCAAGAATAAGAGACGGCAAAAGAATTATTACAATCTCTAAAACGAACTAGAAATACAGTAGATCCCCCTATAAAACCGTTTCCTATAGTTATGATTCCTATAAAAATTGTGGCAGTATCCGTAAACAACGGTAAAAATAACTCCTATAATACGTAAAACGTCATCGGGCAGCCGAACTACTTTCCCGCCGTCCGTAGCGCCACGCTACGGACGTTTAGGCGGATAAATTGAGTTTAGTATCGTCTGTTCATATAATTATATATAAATTAGGTACTGTACATATAATTATATATTAATTATATATAAATTAGGTACTGTATATATAATTATATATTAACTTAATTTATTGTAACTTTATTATAATTAAATATATATTTTTCGCCGTCTAGCGTCACGCTACGGCGAGTTAGGCGACCTATCGTCTGTCCAGTACTGTAATTTTATACATTTCTTGTGAAAGAAACATTTCTTATTTAACGGCCATAAAAATTATTTATATTAAGGATGTCTCCAAAGGTCAACGAAGTTTTCGCAGAAAAATAATATCAGAAATCGCGGCCGCGGTTTGATGCGCTGTTCCGCGACGAAACCAAGCTTTAGCAACGGGCGTAGTCGAACGGTACACACTCGGTAAGCAATCCTACAATTTTTTGTTTATAACGTAGTTTATACGGATTATTTTCAAAAAAATATACGTATTTTGGAAATGTTGAGTCGAATTAGTCTAGAATCGATTAATTTTATGAAAGAAAACCTTTCAAACAGCCGTAGTCCGTAAACTATGATTCCTACAAAATTGATTCATAAAGAACGGAACGTATCTACCGTCTTATAGGGGGATCTACTGTATTCCAGACTACGAGTGTTGTATGCAGTTTCCAGCAAACTTTAATAAATTTTTCTAGTTTTAAAAATTCTACGTAATTCAAAGGTAATTTTAAATATATTTTTTACACAGCATTATTAATGTGATTTTGGAAGTTGCAGAACATATTAAATTACTTTTAAAATTTCAAGATATTTTGTATAACTTAAAAATAATTAATTTTATTCCGAGATTTCCCGGAATCCCAGGAAACCGTTCACTTTTATCCCGGAATCCTGGGACAATCAAAAGACCGGGTAATGAGAAACCCTAAATTGTTCTAACGGTCTAGGAGTGTATAGCAAACAAACAAATATTCTCATTTATATTATAGATGATATAAAAATTGTAGCATACAAATAGTAAAGTAGTAAATTTATTAATTGTGTAAATTATTCGTTTGTATTTGTGTTTGTACATGCGTATATATATATATAAATTAAAGATATATAGCTTACACCTATACACCTATATAATCACACAAATAATATCCATTGATTCACAGGAAATAATTTGTGCAATTATTCCTGTGAATCAATGGATATTATTTGGATTATCAATGGATAATTTTAAGAAATAATTGCACAGCAATTATTTCTTAAAATTATTATCAAATATCAAAATTAGGCGTATGTTAGAAAACCCATAAAGATGAAAAAAAAGAGTAGGCCCTTAGTTAATTATGAATATTTTGTCCTATATAATGTGGACATTTTTTAAAAATTGTTTGTAATTAATAACATAACACATGAATAAACTGAAAGGATAGTAAATACAAGATGTATCTAAATTAGTGTCCATAAATGTGTTCCTGACACTAAAACACTACAAAAAGTTCATATGAGCATCTGTCCGAAAATCCTTCGTTAGGGAGTTATAGAGTTTATTGTTAATGGTACTAGTGAGGTATTTAACAACATAGATTTAAATTGCGCGAAGTGACCGCCTCCGGCTTCGATACATCCCCTGAGCTTACGTTCCATGCTTTGCCATACTCTGTAGAAAATTCCTGGAGTGTTTCGAATTTGGTGAAAGCCATTTTGGATCAACTCCTGTACAGTACCTAATGTCGATGTTCTGAGGAAGTGTATCCAAATGGCTTTCACAAAATTCGAAACACTCCAGGAATTTTCAACAGAGTAGAGCAAAGCATGGAAGCAGGCTCAGGGGATGTATCGAAGCAGGAGGAGGTCACTTCGAGCAATTTTTGTAAATCTGTTGTTAAATGCTTCACATGTACCATTACCAATAAACCCTATAACTCCCTACGAAAGATTTTCAGACCCATGTTCATATGAACTTTTTGTAATGTTTTGGTGTCAGGAACACATCCCTACATTTATGGACACTAATTTATTGATAGATACACCCTGTACATCAGTCACACCTCCAAAATTGAGGATATTATTATGATTAATATACATTAATAATTAATGACACTTCCAGGTATCCCATTTCTGTCAAAGTATGAGGACGATATATTTATAAATTTTTGTTGGTCAGGTACGAACCCACTACCAACTACCAGTGATTTTATCCACTGTTTTTATGTGTGTATAATGTTAGTGTATGTGGGGAACACGATTTTCTTTACCTAATTAGAAGCTTAATAACTTCTCTTCCTTTTGTTGAATATTTCTGAAATTTTGCAGGGAGGTTTGTGTATGTATTAGGGAGAAATGTTATAACCCGATTTTTCAGAAAATTTCTAATAAGTTCGAGAGATATTAAAGGAAATGGAGTCATATCTCAAAAAGTTTCAGAGTAAGGAAATTCTTTTACTCGTACCAAATTTTTGCTATCCAGACACATAAAATGGTGTTTTTTTTATAATTTTTGACAGAATAAATCAATTGAGTTTTAAGTTTTTCAATATTTATATAATTAATTATGTTATTAATTATAATTTTTATCCAAATAAAAACAAAAAATCTTCATACGTTGAAGAGGGGAGGATAATATTTTTAAAATAGTTAAATGAGTAATCATACTTATTAGCAATTTTACGGACAAAAACAAGTAAAGAATTCCGGAAAAATCCAGCAACAAAGTGAAAACTTCGAATACTGGTCTTAATTTGAAAAAAAAAAAAAGGGGAATTTAGTAATATATTAAAAGTGCAATACGAACTTTCAACTATTGATTATAAAAGATATATATACAGTAGAACCTCGAAAACTCGGCCTAATGTGGACCGAAGGGTGGCCGAGTTTGTGAAAATGCCGGGTTATCGGGAATGGGGTTAAAAAAGGATAAATATGCGTGTTTCCTCTACTGTACTGTACTTGTATGTATTGTTTGCTTGAGAATACAACAGAGAATAAACTGCCCAAATACCCTTAAACAAAGGAAAAGTACGTCCTTTATGAAGGCATAGAGCCTTTACTACACGAAAATGAAAATTAATGAATACACTGTGTAAAGTAATTTACCTGATAAGACAGACCTCAGAAAAATACATTATGAGAGCTTTTATACTTTTATAAAGCTGTCTATAATGAAAATTAATTAACTAATGATTTTTTTGCCCTGCCAGGGTGTGGCCGAGTTATACGGAGTGCCGGGTTATCGAAAGCCGAGTTTTCGAGGTTCTACTGTATATATATAATCCAGACAGCGGGAGAAAAAGTTGTTAAAGTACTGTACTGTACTGTACAGTACATACCCTACAATTTAAAAAAAAAAAAAAAAAATTCGTATGATGATAGGTTGGCTCACGTGGGGGACACAATTATTTATAAGATTCGGAGAACAGTCAGGCAGATTATTATTTGTGTGTGGCCTTGGTGGAGGAGAGTTTATTGAATAAGAAGAGAGGGGTGGATTTGAATGACGCAAACTCGGGATCGCGTGCAATGTCTGCTGTTTAAACAAAAAGTTTTTATAATTACTGTAAGTATATTTATGCATTTGTACTTATAATTACTGTAATTTAGCTGTAAATTAACTTGTAATGTGATGCCTTGGTGTGTCGTAAATGACAGTTATTCGTATAAGATATAGTGGTTCCGTGACACAACCAGAAACTTCCAATAAGGAAGCAAAACTATTTGGGGTTTTTATTATAAAAATAATAAAATAATTACTTTTTACTTTCCCGGCTGTTATACATAGTAGGGGAAAAGTGTTATACATAGCTGTTATACATAGTAGCTGTTATACATAGTAGGAGGGCTGTTATACATAGTAGGGGGATACATTATTCAATCGGTCAAAAACTGACTCCCCAACACTTACTTTATGGGACCCAGGGGGACCTCGAAATGTCGAGAAATGCAAAAAAATAATTCTGAGGCAATTTCTGTATGTTTATTCTTGTTTTTTCACGTCACTATTTCGAAGTATTAGGTGCAATTTGTATTCTCCAGTAAACACAGGATGTTAGTGTGTTGACGGCCGGATGGTCGAGTGGTGAAGGTGGCAGCCTACCGCTCTGGGTGGGGCCTGGAAACGAATCCGGGCGGGTCAAAAAATCCGCAGGAATTTTTCGGGGGGTTGTCCGCTAGGATATGACGTGCCCCGTCCCTCACTACCTGGCAGCTCCATTGTGGGCCTGGCCAAACCAATAATGGGCTTGCAAAAAGAGGCTCCTTTAGTTCCCACAGGGCGTAAAAAGTTATAAATAAAAAGAAAGATGTTAGTGTGTGGGGAGAACAATTTTGTTCACCCTATTTGAAGCTTAATAACTCTTGTGCTTTTTGTCAGGTTTGTGTACTGGGGGATTGATGCTATTCAATTTTGGTGATTAAAGGTAGAGGGGATGGAGAGATAAAAGGAGTCTTATATATCTCCAGTAAGATCGGAATTAATGTCGTTTTTACTCGTTATTAGCATTTACGATATTTTATAAAACCCATCCCTACCTTTAAAATTAAGATTTTTGCCATTTTATAATAATTAAAAATATTTAAAAATTTAAAATAAAATATTATAACAAATGGTGCCACCAAATGTTGCCGGGAAAGTTACGCAACTCGTTGCTGGATTTTTTATAATTCTATTTGTTATATATTAAGTGATCTTGTGCTGTTTTTATTGTTATTTTTTAACTCTTTAGGATGTATAATAACATATTTCACAATTGCCATTACGCTAGCTACTAAAATAATATATGTTGATGATATGCAAATTAGAAATATTTAGTTTATTCTCGTCTTTTCACGTCACTACTTCGAAGTATTACATACAATTTTTATTTTCCAGTAAACACAGGTTTATTTTCTAAAGGTAACTGATGTATTAAATGTATGTATTCAAATAAGATAAAAATAGTACATCAAGTATTTTTCTAAAAGACTTTTTTCAAGGAAAGTTTTTTCCCGTTTTATGAATATTAATATCCGGTTTAACCATTAACTCATCGTGTATTTTAAATATAAGAAAAATTACATTTAAACTATTAATAATGTCGAGTTCATATTAAAAGCTGTTCAAATGTATAAATTTCATATTCGCTTCCCCCTGTAAATCAAGGGTTACCATGCATTTCTAGAACATTATTCAAAACTCATTGGAACTGTTTAAAAAGAAAAAAACATTAAAGCGAGATTTCGAATATTATAAAAATTTCGAGTGATTTCACACACAAAAAATGACACCGCAAAAAAATTATGTTACGTTCTCTCGTGAACATCGGTGTGAATTGAACATCGAATAAGAATCCACCGAGCAAGTTAAATTTGATCGCGAGTTCACGGCCCTCCAACGGAACTAGCCACGTGGAGTATTCTGGTTTTTCTTCACGTGCACAACATCTAAAATTTAGATGTTGTGCACGTGAAGAATTTATTGAAATATTTAGATTCTAAATATATGCCAGTTTCCCCGTAGAAAGTTCTTTTGGTAGACATACTCTTGGCAAATTGCCCCTTTGTCGTGTTGCTTATCCGATTAAAATATAAACGTGGACAAAGACAATAATAAAATTAATTGAAAACAATACGTCACATTTCGCATACGTCACGTTTGTTTATGAATGTTCATTCCGTTCTATAATTATATTATCGAAATAAATCATTTTATTAATAATTATATATAAAGCTAAATAAACCATAAATACGACTTAAAATTTTATTTAATGGCGACAGAAATAGTAAACGAGCGTTTTTTACTACTGTGACATCATTTTAGTAGACACGAGATACTCCTATTAAAGCTGGCTCTTCTTGAAAAACTGGTCGACCGTCGTAAACCAGATTTTAGTTTGATTTATATTTATGTTTTCATTTTTAATGTTATTTTTAACAAAATCTGAGAAATTTTTATGGTAATACCGGGGCATGGAAGTTATTCAGATACTCGAAAAAGAAAATAATGACTATTGTCAACAGGTAAAATTAGCTTAATGATTCTAGCATGAATCCAGCTTAGTAGATTCATGTCACAGGTTCGAGGCCAGCTCGATTCAGAAATTTTCCTTGGAGGGGTTGGCTCGAATATGTTAGATTCCATCCCTCACTGGATGGCCGAGCGGTCAATATGGCAGACTACCACTCTAGGAAACCCGGGCGTGTCGAGAAAGCTTCAGAAATTTATCGTGGGTGGTCCGTCTAAATATGTCGGTCCCGTCCCTCACCACCTAGCCGCACCATTATGGTCCTGGCCGAACCCATAATGGGCTTACTAAAAGAGGCACTCTTAGAGCGCATAGAGCTGAAAGAGTTTAAAACCCCTGCCATTCTATTGTGAACTCGATCGAACCCATGAATAGTAAGGAAAATGGTTCTTAGTGCTTACAAGACTGAAAGATTTTTAAGAATCCATAGCAAATGGAAGAGGTTTCAGTATCAATCAACGAAAATGGCTGGATGATGAAGAAGAGTGGCATAGGTGTCTCTGCCTGATTTTCTGATGGATTGTAAAAGCTAATCTGCTACAGAATAGTCTACCAGAAAGTGTACTAGCGCCTTTACAGCCTCGACCATTTCAACACGAAACATTTTCTTTTCAGACTTATATATAATACAAGGGGAAATTATGGCGATCGGTTAGAAATTCGGAAAGAACCCCTCACATTTTTACATTTTTGAACTCAAGGAACCTTGAAATGTGAAAAATGCAAAAAAATTGTTCACTCTGAAGCTTAATAACTCATGTGCCTTTCGTCGAAAATTTTTGAAATTTTGCAGTGGGTTTATTAGGAAATTGGTGGTGTTAAATTTTGCTGATTAAAGGTCGAGGGGTTGGGAGATAGAGGGGATTATGTGTCATATCTTGAATAGGGTCGGACATAATGATGATTTCACTCGTTATTAACATTTACAATCTTTTTATAAAACCCATCCCTAGCCTCAAAATTGAGCTTTTTTCCATTTGATAATAGTAGTTAAAAATATAAAATTTTTAAAATAAAATATCACAACAGATGGCGCCACCAAATGTTGCCGGGAAACTTAAGCAACTCGTTGCTAGATTTTTGGTTATTAATATCTTTTATAAAATAAGTCAACTTTATATTAAAAATAACTTTTTATTACTCATGAAATATGTCCGTATACTTTTCGGTTATAAATTCAATGTTCACGTTATAGCATTTCTTCTTCCAATCTATACGAAAGTGCTCTTTTAATTTTGGAAATTTTCTTTTTAAAATGTCTATGTTTAGGTCCTAATATCTTATAATATTTCATTTTGGGAATGAAAATCGGTTTTTCAAACTCGATCCTCATAGGAATACCACTAGACACTATAGAGATCACTACCAGTCTCTCTTCACTCAAGATTTTCATCAAAATAAATATGATATTAAGTGAAACAGATGGAAACAAAGTTGACAAACGGATAAAAGTATTAATCTGTGAGATATTTATATGTGTAATTTCATGGCTAAGATCTTTTCTTCTTATATTGATACATTTTTGAAAGTATATTGCTAGTCTTCTCTCCTTTCCTCTTTTTATGTAATTGTAAATTATGCTTAATATAATGGCTGATATTAAAAATGCAAAAAACAGAAACATTAAATTAGAATCATTGTGGTGAATAGAAGAATATTTCAAGGATTCATAAGGATTGAATTCAAATTTAATACATTTTCCATCCCTGGAAAGGAAATATTTTTTAATTACATAAAAGAACAAGTGTGCTCTTAATACTAATCAAGTATGGAATATGTTAACAATCATGTAATAACTATGAAAGATGGTTTTTTTTATACTCACACATTACAGTAGCCCGTTTTATTCATGCAATATTCTCCTAATCGCTTTATCGGAACTTCTTTGTACAATGGTTTAGCCAACAGATAAAAGGAATTGCATATGTTTTTATACACGCAACAAACATGGCACGCATAAAAATCATCGGTACATTCGCAATCCTAAAAGCATTTCTCAAATTTTAAGTTTATCCCTTGAATAAATTACTTATTCTCTACTTACCAATAATTCATGTTTGAAGCATATGCTTCCGTTGCAGAAACTATGGTAACAAAACCTTGAGTTTCCTGCACACAGTTTTCTGTGATACGAAATACTGGGTTGTTTGCAATCTGAAGATTTGCCATTACATATCTGTGGTTTCACGCATTCATTAAGGTTACTTGTACAAATTTTCTTGTCTTCTCTCCTAACATATTTTCCATCTTTGGTGCAGCATACTGATTCTCTAGGACTACAAATCTTATTTTCGCTACGTCGTAAAGAGCATGGTTTATCTGTGCCGTTTCCGTCTGAAGGGGTACAGCTGGGATCGATACTATCGCAAATACTCCTATCCCCGCAATCACATTCTTCGCCTTCTTCTGTAATCCTATTACCACAAACGGCATCGTCCTCCTTCCTCAAACACCAACTTCCTAAACATATACTGTAAGTATTAATAAAATTTCACTTTAATTGAAACAATATGACTCACCTCTTTCGTGAATAATCCCAGATATAGAATCGATGCTATAATTTGAAAGAGTCGTTTTTGTCAAATCTAACATGCCAAAATGTGGATCCATCAAAAAATTCTGACCTTTTCTATTGGCATTCGTGTGGGGTGCACCGAAAGCATGAGCCACGCCGTGAGCAAATAAGTAAGATGCTTCAATTAACGGTCTTGCAAATGGACCGTATTTTCTTGTGGTGATAACAACATTTCTCGAACGAAATGTCCTTCTTGAGTTCATACAAATTCCATTATTCTCGGAACCACCAAAAGACGCTACAACACTCTTATCGCTTTCAAACGATTTGAAGAACAGAAAATGGACTAAGCAGCAATCGTTTTCGTAATTTTCTGCACTTTTCAGGTATTTCTCTATGTCTGTACTATTATTTATGTTTCTAAATGGATAGAGAGTGGATTGAAAATCTTTAAATATCGTAAATCTACTCGCTGTAATACCTATATTATCTCGTTGTCCATCTCTATTAAAATCGAATTTAGAGAAGAACCTATCCGCAGCGGTAACTAGAAAGAGCATTTGTTGAATAATGTCTGCTTCGTTAGAGTTATCCTTATCGTATAAAGATATATCACTAACCATATCTAAATTGCATACCGTTCTCTCATTCGAACTTTCGAACGTTCTTCCCGCATCGTGTGCAATCTTTAAAGATTTAATCTTCCAGTTTGCTATACTTCCACATTTTGAGCCATTATTTTCAGATAAAATTATAATATCTGAACTTCTGTAGACAATTGCATCAAAATTTGTTTTATTTTTTAAATATTTACTGGCAAGTTCCACATTAAACGTCTCCTCTTCAGTGACGATGATGCTCTGAAATACATTCTTATTGAAGAAACCTACAACAAAAGAATCGCGATGGCCTACCAGCCATCCAGTGTAGACTTCTATTCCTAAATTAATCAGATTTTTCATTGTAACATTGTTTCTATTGTGGATATAAACAGTGGCATCCGCAGACAAAGTCGAACGGTAAGCGACAACATGAAAGAATCTATGGAAAGCCATAAATTGAAAAGTTATCTTCTTCTTCCAGGTCAGTCTGGAATAATGTATATCATTTCTAGAAATCGACTTCGAATTAATTAGTCGAAAAGGTTCGTATCTTCTGAAAATTGGAATTGGATATTTTCTAAATGTTTCAACGTCTTCGCCATACATTACAGAAAATACCAGTAAACCGAACGTAAAGCATAATATCATTACTCCAGTTCTTACTCAGAAACGAATTATATTTAAAAAATAGCTTCTGGTTCGGTTAAAATTCGAAAATTTAGATAAGTGGAATTACATTAACACGTTCGAAATTTCAAATAATTAATCATTTAAAATATGATTACTAAGTATTAATTAAAAATTGAATTATTAGAGTAATTCTAATCAACCCGAAATTATTGACAATGTAAGGAAGGGGTTTGAATGGTGGACAGCTTCAAGTTCACCATTTATGCCAGTTGCTTAATTTTTCAGTAATGTATTCTGCCTTTCACTTTTTTTAATACTCTTTCTGCCCTGTGGCACTAAGAGGGCCTCTTATAGCAGACCCATTATGGGTTCGGCTAGGCCCACAAGGGGGCGCCCGGGTAGTGAGAGATGGGGTCCGACATATTCGAACGGTCCACCCCCCGAAAGATTCCTGGGGATTTCTTGACCTGTTCGGATTTGATCCCGGGTCCCCCAGAGAGGTAGGCTGTCACCTTGACCGCTCGGCCATCCAGCCTCTTGCTTTTCACTATATCCCAGTACTCCATTCTAAGTTTTCTTCTTATCGCTTTTCTCTTTGCCATTCCCTCAATATTTTCATCCATTCTGAATTCCTTAATGGATGCCCTATCGTGTTGTTTCTTCATTTATAGTGTCAAAAATGGTTTTGATTTTTCTGCTCCCTCTAAACCTGCTCGTTGGTCAATTTTTCAGTCTAAGCTACTTTCTACATTCTCCTCCAACGCCACATTTTAAAGGCCTGTACTTTCCCCCCTCAATGTCCATTAGCAACTAGCAAGACCCTTTGTTAATTAAATAATACTTATATTATTAACTAATGAACAGTAGTTTTACTATCACTCGGATTAAACGAAATTCCTGTCGTACTTTTTGTATTTTTCTACTCCAAAATATAACCTAGGTGTGAAAATATATTCTCAATATCTACACTACTTTACACTTGGTATCACACATGGATGAATAATGATTAGTTCGATGAGAATTTCCTCTTCCTACTGTATTTATACAGAAATGATATTCTTATTAAATTCTGGTTAGATCTATAATTTTACGCATAGTTAGATATTGAATCCAATGTTAAGTAGGGTTTGTGTAGAAAAGATTGAACGATACTTCATAGTTAAATCTCTTCTCGATGTGTTCACTACACATTTATTTAGTATTATATCAGGTGAGTGAACAGTTTAATTTTGTTCGAATTCTCTTATTCGAGTAGATTTCTTTTAAAAATTGTTCATTTTCAAGACGTTCGTTTATTTTTAGTGTTTAATATTATAGTTTTGCTCCCATGTTTGATGAATTTAAGTAATAGAAAATGATTCCTGGCATTGTAAATATGGGGGTTTTCAGCATTTTTATATCATTAACAGTCAATTTTTGATATAAATTTTAAAAAATGTATTAGTTTTACGTGAAACAAGTAAGATTAAACGTAATGAAGTGAACCAAGAATAGATATTATTCAGAGCATAAAGAATACTCACTAAAATCTATCAACGTTTATAATAATAATGTAACTCATATCATTTCTTTAAATTCAATGAAGCGTAATATAGGCCTTCCAGTTTCAATTTTTTTTTCTATTATTGATTGCAAAATCTAAAAAATTACTTCCTTAAATTTCTTTGAGTGAATAGATAAATGTTGCAGCCATTACCATTCGAAGTATGCTGGCCGGATGACCCAGGCGGTCGAAAAACTCCAGGAATTTTTCGGGGGTAGGGGACCCAGCGTAAACACTCGGCCGTCCTATAATAGACTGGTCGAACCCACGATGGGCCCGAAAAAAGGCACTGAAAGGGCCTTTTTTCGGGCCCATCGGAATGTAAACAAATACTTATTCAAAGAATGGTTACAGATGTCCTGCCGATACTAAATTGGTTTGGTTTGATAGAATATGGTAACGCAACATTTGATCAATCGGCCAAGAAGATGTCTTTCGGGAGGACTTTCTATTAGAAACTGGATAGCAGCATTAGTAATAAGATTAATGGTATATTGCACGAAAGTTTTATAAATACACTTTAATTAGAACACTATATAAAAAACCAGACACGCTAACGAACAGGTATTAACAATCAATCTGCATGAATTTGATCCAGATTATATATGCCTGGAAGCGAAGATCTTGCATTAATTAAGAGTAGTAAGATATTATAGTTTTAAGTTTAAAGTCTATTATATTCTTTTAAAATTGTTTAATTAATTGTTAATTATTAATATTAGTAGATACAAGATGGCAGCCTAACAGCTTACTTTTAAATCAAATTAGTTTAACCTAGCCCGAAAACGATCGAACGTTCAGTTTTAGTCTATATTTAAATTTTGATGTAACACTACTATTTAACACTTTCTTTTGTCATTTTAAAACTAAACACTAAGAAAAGTTGAAAATTGAAAGCGTGGTGAGTGCAACAACCGTTAAAGGTTAATAGGTTAATGGGTCGTTCTCACATCTCCGCTAATAGCCGTTACTTTCCTCATTTTAAAACTTCATTTCTACAAAAAGGTCGAGATTAAAACATAAATAATAATAATAATAAATAAGTTATTGTTTAATAAAATCGTTTCGCTAATAATACAATTAAAATACTAATTATAAATCTCGTGTTTATATCATTGATTTAGGTTAGTTATAACCGATTACTTTCAAGGAAACCAAACAATTTCAGTGCTGCCAACCGAATCCTGTCTAGTTAAAATTTTTCAGCTTTTTTCCTCATTTTGTTCGGTTTTCATTGTCGTTTATTTCTGGTACCTTTAAGTAACTTCCACTTTAAGTCAGCTAAATTTTAAGATTATACCTGTACGTCATCACCTTTTCGAGTACGTAGGTAGAAGTGTCAATCACATCTTCGTGGGTCGAGTTGCCAGATTTGGCGACTAATTTTAAATTGATGACTCAAAGGACTAAATTGCGTTTAATTATTTAATTAACATATATGCAATTTTGCATATATGTTAATTAAATAATTAAACGCAATTTAGTCCTTTGCCAGTTTTTTTCGGAATCAATGCCAGACGACGGCTTATTCAACGTTTTGAAGTTGACAGGTTTGCAATTGATCCAGTTTGTTTCATTTCCTTGAAGGTAAACAGTTTTTTTTTTTACTTTTTTTACTTTTTTTTATAAAACACAATGCTATGAAAAGTCATTATACTTGTGAAATATCTTGAAAAATTCTGACTGTGTTTTTTTTAAACTCTTTTCTACCCTGTGGCACTAAGAGGGCTTTTCTTAGCCAACCCATTATGGGTTCGGCCGGGCCTACAATGGGGCGGTGGTGGGAATGGACTACTTTCGAAATCTCAGGGATTTTTCAACCGTTTGGATTCGATTCCTGATCCCCCAAATTATAACTGGTATGCGAGATTCGAGACGTTATGAACACGGAGTAATTTCGAAGTGATATATACTCTAGTACGTCTGTTTGTCTGATCGTTTAATAAACTTATAAATTTCTAAGTGATTTTCTAGTTTTCTGATTATACCAGATCCGTTTATTCGTGTTTTTCCGTATATGTAACTTGTATAAAATTAAAATATTACATAAATCACAATTAAATTTGAAAAAATGTTTTAGGGTCATATTATCCCTTAAGGGGGAGCTGAAGTTCTCGAAAGTAAAACTTCGTTAACAATAAAAATTTGTAGGTCATTGATGAATACTTTGAACTTATTGTTCGTCTCTGTCTGATAAATTAAAATGGGCCCAGATTAATTAAAATTTGGATTAATGTCTTCCTTAATTAGTATTTACGTTCGTAAATAGATGTCGCTACCTATTCGTATGTTTTACCTTTCATATATCCTATTTTAATAAATATTATCCGGAAAAGTAGTGAAAATCAAGCTGGAATGCCTAAAACGTAGCGTCAGGATTTCGATATGGCGCAATGAGAATTGTCTGGCTAAATTAGTATATGCCCAAAACACATAAATACGGAGATTATATCTATTTTAAGTATGAATCGACACTTACAGACAGTAAAAATAAGGAAGCACGGCCGTTCGCGTGTTCTTTATTCATAATTTTTAAGCTAAGTTACGATATATTGACGTATTAACATAATACTCGGTGCACGGACATCCGGAAGGACGAACGAATACTGTATTTTTAGAAAATACAGTATATTAATTGAGATTTTAAAAGTTTATTCAAAATTAGTTGTAATAAACATTTGGAAATAAATTATAAGTACAACGGGTCGCATTAAAATGGCCGTTTTTGGGGGGGGCGGCCACGTGGAGTTTACCGGGTTTTTATCGCGTTAAATGTGTGCTAAACTGTCCATATTCAGTTGTAACAACACCTAAATATGGGCAGTTTTCTCATAGAAAGTCCACCCGGGAGGCATCCCCCCTCGGCAGCGGCATTCACACTTCACAAAGTGCGTTCGCCCATTGTCACGCCTGTTTCATCGATTTCTTTTTATTATACGAGTAATGTTATTGTCAACGCTTTGACATTTCATTAAACATTATTATTTTAAGTGCATTTCAATGTTGTCAATAGAAATCACGTGTCGATAGAAAGCTCATAACTTCCTCCTTATCCAAATATTTGAATAAATTGTACTGTACGCCAAAGTAATAATAATCAGTATTAATTTTAATACGAAAAATAGTTCAAGGTTAACGTTTTAAATACACGACGAAAAATGAATATCAAAATAGTATTTTTTTTTCTGTTATAGTCAGTCAGTACTTTTCTTATGAAACCATTTTATAATAATCTAACATGGAAAATTTTAAATACGTTTTTAAATTTTGTTAATTTATTTACTTTAATATTATATGGCAATTTTGATATTTACTTCCTTGATATATTTTTGTATTCTTTTTAAATGAATTAATTTTACAAGTATATTTAATAAAATATGCATGATTACTAGAAATACATGTATCTCAACATCTATTGCGCTTTTCCTTCTAGACTTGTCTTCCTTTCTCCCCTTTCTGCACTTACCGCCCTTATCATTTCTTTCCTGCACGCACTTCTACCTCTTTTTCTACGCTTTTCGAAATTTTTAGATTCGGGACCTTGAACCGTCGAGAAATGTAATAAATTTGGGATTTTGTTCAATATTAATGTGTGGAGGAAACGATTTTTGTTCGCCCAATTTCAAGCTTAATAAATGCTGTGCCTTTTGTCGAAATTTTCTGAAATTTTGCAGGGAAGTATATGTATTATGAAGAAATTATTCTGAAAATTTTAAAGAAAATCGGAATATTGATTCGAGAATTATGATCCTCCCAATTTCTTAATATCTCCCGAACCAATCTGAACGCTTATAAAAGTAATGGTAGCAATCATTGGGGATGAAAACAAACAATGCAAGCTGTTTTTTAACGAAAGATAAGGAATAGATATAGATATAGTTCCATAAGATATCTTATCTTCCATATCTTTCATTAAAAAGTTGAAATTTGTAGATCGAGGAAGCATCAAAATGATATCATAATGATCCAATTCGTCTTCTGTATAACAGGAAAAGATCCTCCCTTCTCTAATAAAATTCGATAATTTACAACAAGAGTATTCCCCTCCCCTCTGTTCCTCATCAAAAGTAGCAATTTAAGAATTTAGAAATAACTTTTGAATGTAATAGAATTTACAGGGTGGCCCAAAACTAAGTTAACTTTGCCGTGTTAATCCTAAATGAAACTAAAAATATACAGAATTTAATTAAGTATAATATTACAATATATTTAAACTACGATATTTAGTATTTCCCTTTAAGGAAACTTTCCTCCTTGCATAAGAATTAATTATTTGTATATTTTGTGTATTTAATTGCAGTTGGGGAAGAATTATTAAAAGGTCAGATTTCCTTTCAAATTCCACCAATAGGAAATGAGTTAGCAAAGAGTCAAGGGCACTTTCAGTCGAATCACTTTCCGAGTATAATACTTCTAGAAGAGTGCAGTAAACAATAAAATAACATAATTGTAAGCTTGTAAATTCATTTTAAACGTTAATACTCGTACGCATCACTACTAGAAAGGTTAGTTATTAAATTTATTTTATTTATTTTTATAACTCTCCCTGTAAATGCGACTATAACATTTAAAAAAGGGTGGACAAACTTTTGTAATTAATATTTCATTTTTACTTTCGTAAAAGAATTTTTTCTTTTAATAAAATAAGTAAAATATTTTCGTTGGTGGAAATTGCGCCATTTCTAATGTGATGCAATAAGCGCTAGTATATTTTTTTTTTAATATTACTAATATTTTAATATATAAAGTAATATAAGATTTTAATTTATGCTTCATTATAGACGTAGACATACTTGATGGAGCGTATTTTCCTTCTTTATAAAAAGTAAGAGGTCCAACATAAGGGAGTTTGTTCCACTTTCGAAAATTTCTAATCTTAAGGTGGTCACGATATGCGTTTTATTAATTCTGAACGAAAATAACACCGTTCGAAATGATAAAAAAAAACAAAAGAAAAGCGTTTACAACTGGTTTAAAACGTTTATTTTGTAACCAAACTTTGATACAATCGATTACAAAAGTTATTTTTGTTTTACAATATCCCGTGTTAGTTTTAAAAGGAAATTAAATTATTATAAACTCGTCTGATCGCTGGTATGCGCGGAAAATAAACGGTTAACTGACTTTTAGGCCACCCTTTATACCAGTCGAATTTTTAATGAATCGTGACATCAAATAACCGATTGGTTTTCTATAAAGCATGTTTTTTAAACCTTACTTGAACAATAGTTGTATTTACTTAATTATTTCTCAATTACTTGCAATTTCCTGTACAGAAAACAATAAAATATTTTTTATGACCTTTGTTTACTTTCAGCACAGTTCAAGAATGAAACTCGATTGTGTAGCTAGATTTTTCTCCTCCAGATTTAAACAACTTGGAGGATCCATTGCTGATAATCCGTCGTATTACGTCATTATACCCGTAGCCCTAACATTGATCCTTAGCACAGGATTGCAGAACATATACGAGAAAAATAATACAAAGTATCTGCTAGCACCCGATAACTGTAGGACCATTCGGGAGGAAGCCATAATAGGAAGGTACTTTGATGTGGAATACAATAACGACTCGAACCCTTGGAGACTCAACAGAGAACCCAGTGAGGGTTCCATTGTAATCACTGCTAAAGACGGAGGATCGATTTTTCGCCAGTCCGTCTTTGAAGAGGTCGTCAATCTCGATGGAATCATAAGAAACGTCACAGTACAATATAAGGGTGAGCGTTGGAAATATAAGGATCTGTGCGTTAAAGATGGAGGCAAGTGTTACAAAAATTCTGTACTTCTTCTAAGAGACAAAATTCCCCAAATTATTAGCGGAGATTATTCGTTTAAATACCCTTTACACGCCGATAGTGGGATATTTTCGTATACTTTTTATGGTTCGTCATTGGGAGGGGTTACTTTGGACGAAGAAGGAAGCGTTAAGGATGCAAAATCCTTACGACTCCTCTATTTTTTGAATGATGCATCGGAACTTAAGAGCGAACTGAGTAAAATGTGGCTGGACGAATTCCTCGAACTTCTTCGGGATACGGATTATCATCATATTGTGGTTGATAGATACTCGAGTGAATCTCAAGAGAAAGAACTGGTTAAAATGCTAAGAAGATTATTCCCGTTGTTAGCATTTTCTATATCCGTCTCTTTACTATTTTCTATAATTACTTGTTTAAAGGACAATTGGATCGTAAGCAAACCCTGGACGGGGATAATTGCTGCAACATCAGCAGGTATGGCTCTCGGATCTTCTTTCGGTCTAGTCATATATTTTGGAGTGCCACTTATCGCTGCCGTAGGATCCGCACCTTTTCTTATACTAGGTAAGAAATTTTTACTTTTTCACCTACTACCGGTGCCACGTATTTCCGGTCTTTGTCTCGATATATTTACAATAAGTATATGATAAATATCGACTATTAGAACACGTGTAACACGTAGTTGCATATCAAGGTAAATATGTATGCGCAATAATTCAAGGAGAGTGTCAATTTTTTCATGGTAAACACTGAATTCGCATTGAGTACAAAGGTGATTGCTTTATGACTTTCTTACAGTAACTATTAATGTATTCTAAGTACTATTATTTCGAGATAAACCATTGGATAAGAGCCAGACTTATTTATTCAGTAATTCATACCTACAATTAGTCGTGTAAATAAACTAACCTTACGAAACAGAAAATGAAGCTGGTTTTGTGCAATCGAAGCGAAGGAATTTCATATACTAAGAAACTTTTAATTGCAATTTTCATACCTTTCGATTAACCGAGAGTTCGCGAAGCAACTCCCGGTCAACTGACTTTTGGGCCAAGTATACTACTTATAATATAAATAATTAATCATGACTGGTTTTATTACTATTTTGAACCTTGGATCCTTAATCTGCGAGGTAAATGAGAGGTGGGAAAATTCTAGTTTATGTAAATAAATTAATATTGATATAACGGGTCTAACGATTGCGTGTTTAAGAAGTGATAACGATTACATTCCATTAAACAAATCAATAGGTAAAGAAACAGTCCATACAACTTTTTTGCTCCCATATACTATTAAATCAATTTTTTCTTTTTTTTTTAGTTTCAACTGTATAGAGTCGTTGTCAATGGGTGAAAATGGGTCAATGCTGTTATTTGTTTGCATTTAAAACGAGTTTACTTGATTTTATCATTGCAGGTATAGGAATGGATGACACTTTTGTCCTACTGGCAGCATGGAGGAGGACCGATTCTACAAAGAGTGTTAAAGAAAGATTATCGGAAGCGTACTCCGAATCGGCAGTGTCTATAACTATTACGTCACTGACTAACTTCATTGCCTTCATTTCCGGTGTAGCTACACCCTTTAGACTCATCAGAATATTCTGTATTTACGCCTCTACTGCAGTTTTATTTTCCTACATTTACCAGATAACTTTTGTAGGTGGTTGTATGGCTATTTGCGGACACCTAGAGAAAAAGCAAAGGCACGCTGTATTTGGTGTCCCCCTTAAAAAAGCCAACGGTGAGGAAATTTATTAAAAATTCTTAAGGTTTTAACCGGTTTAAGCTTTAATAAATGTATATTTACAGATGAAATGGGATGCTGTGTTCGCTTCTTCGCTACGAGCTCGACGTGGAACGACTCGTCCAAATCGATTTCGAAATTAAATTTCTGGGAAAAATATGCTAAAATTTTAACCCTTTGGCCCATTAAAGTATTGTCTCTGGTTATACTATTTACGTATTTGCCAATTGGATTTTGGGGTATAACCAAATTAGGATTTTTAACCAGCTTGAAGACCGGAACCGCTTACGATTCTTATTACATTTCGTACTACGACAACATTTACAAATATTTCAACCAATATCGTGATAGGATACAAATTGTGGTTCATCAAGAGATGGATTACGCCGATGAAAAAGTACAGAAACAAATCGAAAACCTTTTAACAGAAATAGAAAACACAGATTTCATAGCAGACTCGACTCTAACGGAATCGTGGTTGAGATATTTCTTGAAGTTCGTCAAGAGCAACGTCACTTCACCTTTAATTTCCAATTTTAACATGAGCAGCAGCCAAGATTTCATTTACGTTCTGAGAAATTTCTTCTTGAAGCATCCCGTTGCGAGGAGATTCACACGCGACATTGTGTTTAATAGTAACAATACAGCTATCGTAGCCAGCAGATTTCTGTGCCAAACTAATTACACAAATTCGTTAGGGGACAGTTATCACGGAATAAAAGAATTACGCGAAATAACCGACCGGACACCCTTTTCTGTTTTCGCTTACCACTTTCTAAATTTTTACTCGGACGAGATCGAAGTGAAGACCGGAATCACAATCCAAATTTTATGCTCCGTGGCCATTGTTATAACAGTGGTGTGCTTTTTATTTATTCCGAACATAATAACGACGTTAGTAGTAACTTGCACTGTTATATCTATAGAAGCGAGCGTTTTGGGTTACATGGCTCTGTGGGATGTAGAAGTAGGACCCGTTTCTATCATGATTTTAACCATGTGTGCCGGATTTTCGGTGGATTATTCAGCCCACATGTCGTACATTTATCAATTAACCGAAAACGATAACCCAAACGAGCGTATGGTAATGGCAATTTCGGCTATAGGAATGGCTATCTTCCAAGGAAGCGTCAGCACCATCCTCTGTATATTGCCATTAGCTATACCCATAGCTTACATTTATCTTTCGGCATTTAAAATTATATTTTTAGTCATTTTATTTTCTGCAATACACAGTTTATTTTTCCTACCCATATTATTATCCTTATTCGATTCCCTACTCAAGAAGTTCAAAGGTAAAACCGTGAAATTAGAGATTAGCGAAGAGATGCGGAAAAATGGTAATGTTAATCACAGCTTCGTAGGCGAAGATGATAAAAACGCTAGTAAACTTATAAATTCCAACAACATGACTGTTCCTAATTCTAATCACCCGTATTTTGTTCCGTATTCCTTACAGAATGAAAAGAATAAGTTGTAAGTGATCATCACTCACAATTTATTATATAAACATACGCTCAATATCTTTATACAAATTAACGGGTTTATACAATAATGTAACCACGTATCGTGACAATATCGGTGATTGTATTTATATAACTTACATTTCTTATAATATTTTCTGTTACGTTAATCGCGAAATTGTATTTTTCTCTTAGTGTACGACCATAACTTATAGATTTTTCCTACTGGAATATATGTTTATTCACGAATCTAGTTACAATTCCTTGTAGTCAATTGTTATCAGATAAATAAATTGTGTGTAATTAATAAAGAAATCAGATCCAATAATTAGGAAATAATTTCGTATAGCCAGAGAGACTTCAAAGTGTTGTTAAAAGTGTTTTGAAATAGTGTAAATTATAATAAAGTAGAGGTAAATTGGACTAGAGCAATTTCCATGTCTGATTTTTATACTAATAGAAATAAAAATTTTATACATATTTAATAATATCCTTCGAATTTCCTCCTTATAGACATTCGAAATTGCGTGTTTAAGGTTTTTTTTCAAATTATAATGATTTTGTACAAGGACGTTACATACATTAAATTAATAACGTTATTTTATATTTTATTCCTGTTGTATGAATGCTAAACATAAATTTAAATCTTGATTTAATGAACGTTTTCTTGGAATATAATAGGTTTTAATTATGTATATTATAGTATTAAAAAATTCTACATTATTTCTCTTTTATACTTCTATAATTTATCAAATTATAATATTAAAATATTTACAAAAATAAATTTGAAGTTGAATTTTCCTATACAAAATTTAAATAACTTTTCCTGTCTAATTTAATATAAACTTATTTGCTATTTTATCTTTCCGTGTACCATACCAAATATATTTATTTATTTATTCGGAAAACGTGCTTAAAATAACTCGTTTAAAACATTAAAATAGATATTTAATAATTTTATTTAAACGTCAAAACAAATTAATATTAAAGGCGTCATGCCATAAATGTCTTTGTTGCTAAAGAATGTGGTGAGATCCTCTACCACTGGTATAGTGTGGCATTATAGCAAAAGCTATCAATATAATGCTTTACTTTTTCAATTGTAGGGGGTGTATGATATTACCAGCAGCAATTGCAACTAAACACACGCGTTCAGGATATATTCAGAACACCAGGAGTCATTCGGTATTGAATGGAATGGTCAAAGGTACCTAGGAACCCATTGTAACTCTCCGTCTTTCTTTCTCCGGCAACATAGCAATCCGAATAATAATAATAAATTAGGTTATTTCTGTCACCTTTTCACATTTTTATGGAATTTGTTGGTTCTCCATTCGAATTTAGGTAACGCAATACTCTCACCGAGGCACGTGAAAGTCCAACAAATGGTGGAACCTCACACTGATGTCTGAAGAGTAATTCGGTATAGGCCTATATATCCTTGTATTGATGTGATTAGAATATGTACCAATATAATATACAAATAGAATTATACAAAATACAAGAACTAGAGTAAAGAAAAGCGCAACTCTCTCGAGCAGCCAGGGGTGCAGAATATTTTCGAAGCTCAAAATTTTCCAGGAAATTGTTGCATACAAGATAAAACAATTTACAAATCGATTAATAATTATTAGTGTTTGGTTTGAAAAAATTTGTCACAAAACTCATAAACTAACGTAAACATTTTTTTAAATTAAAATAAAACTAATTTAAGCACCAGTCCTACTGTAGGATGACACTTACAATTATAAACTTCACTTAATACGTTCATTAATATAAATACAATTGAAGTTGATTCCATTAAGGACTCAATTTTAGCAAGGAGGCTCTAACTAATGGACTTTTTGACCCCCAATTACAACAAAATGCATTATTTTCTTTCTTTTATTCTGAAAAGTTGTCAAGAAATATCCAATCTTTTGCAAAAAATATAAGCTTTTTTAGGTGTTATTATAGCTGAGCCTATGCCTGTAGTCTAAAAGTCCACATAACTTTAATGGAAAATTCAGAAAGGAAACCTCGCCCAGTCGTTGCATGCAATTATGAAATTTTTGCACGTGTACTCACTACACATACAAATATTTCATAATTGCATGCAACGATTGGGCGAGGATGTACTGTACAGTACAAGTTTCTTGTATCGGCTAATTGGGCATGAGCTTCTAGGTTATATCGGCCCGTAGTAAAATGTGACGTAATTGTCATGTAACGTAATTGTCATGTAGTTGTATACGACCGAACTCTGAGTGTTGAGGAAACGGTACCGCTTGGCCACTGGTGGGCCACAGTACAAGTATACAGTACATTATCACATTGCAGCGATCCCTAGCGCCAGAATTCTGTGGGAAATACAGAAAGAAAGCCATTGCTCTCCTTGATCGCCTCAGATATCAGCCTACTGCTCTGGGGACTGAAAAAACGAATCCAGACAAGTCTGAAATATCCTAGAGGTCCGTCGGGAGAGGTGGTCTGTGTCGAATACATCAAAGCTCATCCCTCACTAACCGGCTGCTTCATTTTGAGCCTAGCCTTACTCATAATGGATTTGATGAAAAAACCATTTTAGTACCCATAGGACAGAAAGTCCAATAGAAAAGGTATCAAGATTCAGACTCATAATTTTGATGTGTTGCAAGAAGACAATAAGAGAAAACCTATGTTATTAATAGAAGACTAATTGTACTTTATCCATTTGATATCTTAATTACCATTCAAATTATGGGCCTGACAAGGAGCTACAAAGTGGGAGGAATAGACTAGTCAAATTACCAATCAAACTGGTAGGAGCAAACGTAATACTAAGGACGAAGAGGAAAGGAAAGGACCTTATTTGAATAATGAACGTAACTGCTCGACCGGGTATCATACTGAAGAGATAATAATGCTGTGCTAATGCTGTGCATAATGCTGTGGGAACCTTTTATAGAGATAGAAGAATTGGAGGAAAACGGAAAATTAGAATGAGAGATGAAATAACGGAAAAGGAACTCAGTCAACTTCAGTTGGTTTGAAATAGGGAAGGATAAGCCTTATTATATAAATATAAACATATACAAAATATAAACATATATAAATATAAACACATATAAACACATATAACAAATATTTACTACGAACGATTTCGACCCATGACGATATGATTACAACATAAGATTAACACCCGGGGTCATCTATCCATTTACCTATCTCCTAATTAAATTTCGCACGCGCAAACTGCCCTACGAACAGCAGAATTAACGATTTGTTCGAACACACGAATTTATCAGCATTACTTGTGGAAAAATCGGCAAAAGCTTTACATTTGTAGTAGACTTACTCAAACGTAAAGCTAATTTCCTCTAATTCCTACCTCCGAAAAATTTTTAAAAATGGAAACAATAAGCGCATAAATCAATCGAAATATACTATTGTATACAGTATTTTAAATTACAGGTTGGCCTTGTCTATTGATATAAAAAATCGACGAAAATGGATGAGGTTATCGAAAATAGAGAACAATGTGTAGTTAATACAAGTATTTAAATTATCAATTGACAATTTTCTAAATCAATATTCAAAATGCTGAAATATATATATATATTTAAAAAAATACAAGTGTTCTTTTACGAATTTTTCATACATTTTAACGGTATCAAATGATATTAAATATAAATGTATATTTGTATATGAGGTCATAAAAAACAACAAGGTATAAACTATCAGTTTTTGTTGTTTATGTTTAACGTAAAGAAATTGTTTAAATGCAAGAGGAAAAAGTTCTTAAAATTTGAATATTTCTCTTTCTTTCCACATAGAACTTCTATACATTTTAATTATTCGTATTGTAATGTCATCGGGTACAGAAGCTGCCCAGAAGTCTTGACACTTTCTCCCAATTTGACACGTGAACATTCAATCACCCAGGCAAAAGTAGTGCTTCCGCACCGATAATTTTAACAAGTAACAGCAATGGCGTAATTTTATTTTATCATTTTATAATCTTTCGTTCAAACTCCCGTATTTAATTATATTTCTCTGTTACAATGTATTTTATCATTGCTTTAGTTTCAACGTGTGTATATATAATGTGTTAGTGTACATGCTTATGCTTTGTTTTCCACAGAAATTTTTGAACTAATAAATCTCGAACTGGATCTTCTGAAGAGATTTTGAACAAATAAATTTTATTTATTTACTATTTTTTATTGAAGTAAGCTTACTTGGAAGAGTAAGTAAATAAACTTGTATAATTATAATATTATTATTTACTATTTTATCTTATACATTTTCTTATGGCCCTTTGTTAGTTCCAATTTGTACCGCTAAATCTAAAGAGTAATTGATTATTTGGATTCGGTTAAGCAAAAATATTTATCATTTATTATATAAACGCTTATTTTATGTAAAAAAAATTATTGTTTCGGCTTATTTCACAGTATAAATTCAAAAACAAAAGTGTTTTGGTAAATAAAATCTAGCTTTCATTTTCAGATTTGTAGCAATAACAACCTGTTATAAATTTATCGTTTTCTTTGTTGTTGGCCTGATTTCCAGCAGGTTATACATTAGATTCTTTCCATTTTATTCATTTACAACACTGTAATTGAGTCACAACTGTAAAAACAAATTTTTTTTATTTGTTAAAGAGTAAATTCCCCACTAGTTCAATTTTATTACCGGCAACTGACTATGGTGGGAATAACGAAATCCTTCTACTTACAACATGATAAATGACTTTCGAACTTAATTCTTAAATAGATCTATGAATTAATTAATTTTTTATTCTATTTAGCGATCGAACGGTTCGTTAAACACTAGAAGAAATAAACCAAATCGCTTCGAAGGTTAAAGGAAATGATGCAAGGTCACGACTTTTAATTGTGTAACTAGTTCTGTACAACCTTCAACTGGAGTGAATGGGCTCACTGAACTATAATAACCTTTATTTCGGCCGCGTTTAGCTGTATCTATTCCGAGGCGCTACCTTCATTTGTCCTTAATCTGTAGGTAGTAATACCTGTATCCAGACAACGTTACTCCAATGAACGAACACAGAAAATATGAATATTTCTATTCTGACTAGGTAGGGTCTCGAGTGGCAATTCGATCTCTGGCCATAAACCAAAACAATCGTTGCAATAACCTGGAAGTTTCAAATGCAGTAAACTCAATATATCCAAGTCACGGGCTCACGCAGAAAATTTTCCAAATACGAACAACAGGGAGACAATTACATCAATAAATTTTTATTTAATTAATTAAATTTGAAGGTTTTATCACAAGTAGATTATGGAATACAGTGTTACAACAATACAACAAATTTGTGTAATGCGTGCATAATGCTAGCTCTCAAAATTTTTTCCACTCAATATATAGGGTTCTTTTTCTTCTTCTTTTTGACTCTTTCTGCTCTGTGAGCACTAAGAAAGTTTTTTATCAAGCCCATAATGGGCTCATCCAGGCCGGATGAGGATTAAGTCTCACAATATCCGGAGGATTACCCCTCCAAAACATTCCAGATTCGCTTCCGGGTCCTCCAGAGCAGTAGACTTCACCTTAACCGCTTGGTCATCAGGGCGTGACGAATTGTGATGTGGACCGTGTCAAAAACTATTAAGTGGCTAAACGTTTATCTGTAGTCTGGGCATATACTTTGCATGTAGGGATTTTTAAATGCAGACGACATGAAAAGTGGGGAAAGAGAAGTGTACATCGATCGTAAAGTAGTTAATGTAAATAGTGAACGAAGTGGATACATCATTTGCAGAAGAACGAAAAAAATGATGTAGTGGCACATTATCGCTTCATGGGCGCCCTGGAAAATTTTAATTAGGTGGTCCCATGCACAGTGTTAACTTCAGACATTTTTTTTCAGGTACATTTTTGAGGGGGAAATATATTCTTATAAAAGATTGATTTGGTGCCTCCTGTTTGCCCAAAGATTGATGTGGGCCCTTTTTACCATAGGATAACACGCCACTGCGGTGATCTCAGTGGCGTGTTATGCTATGGTAAAAAGGGCAATTATTAATAACACCTGCACACAGTGACAGGTGTTATTAATACAGTAATTGGGATAATATTATGTACAGCAAAAATAAACTATACGGGTAACCCCCGTATAACAAGGGCGTTACGTTCCAAAAAATCGCTGTGTTATGAGAATCCGTGTTATACGAAACAAAGAACTAGTGCGAAAAGGAGGGTTAGGTTCCAAAAATTAAAAAACATGCTGTTAAATCCTTATTTAAATCGGATTTATTATTCATTTTTTTCATAGATATAATATTTATTAAGTAAATATTTTACCAGGAGATTATTCATTTTATATGATGATCTCAGCATGAGCATCGTCAACTGGTAACAGTTTGTGGGTGCGTTCGTTAATAGCGGTCGCTCTGCACGGGATGCGCTTCTGTTTGTAGGTATTTAGGAACGAAGGCGAAAGAAAGATGGCGGCGCCCGCACTATCGATAGTATCGTGTGGAGGAATCTATAATTCTAAAATGAGCTTTTAGAGATAAAAGAAAGGTCCCAATTGTAAAATTTAACCATTAAATGGATTATTTGTTGAAAGAACATTCAAAGCAGCCACGAAAACAATTAGAATACTCGCTCGGAGTTTTTTTTTTTTTTTTCTTACTCTTTTCGTCCTGTGGGCACTAAAAGGGCCTCTTAAAGCAGGCCCATTATGGGTTCAGCCAGGCCCACAATGGGGCGGCCGGGTGGTAAGGGACGGGGCCCGACATATCCGAACGGACCACCCCAAAAAATTCCTGGGGATTCTTTAACCTGTCCGGATTCGATTCCAGGTCTCCCAGAGCGGTAGATTGCCACCTTAGCCGCTCGGCCATCTGGCCGTCTAGCTCGCGTGGAGTTACGCAAAGGTATAAAAGAACGCACCCTTTATTACATTTCATGTTGTACGAGAGTTTTACCCAATTCCCAAACCGTGTTAGAGTGAATCCGTGCTATAGAAGTGCTATGTTATACGGGGGTTATCTGTATTTAGAGCATCAACACGAAAGTATAACATATAAGCGATAGGATAGTTTGGTGTATTTCGAAAACGCAAACTGAATTTACTGTAGAAGGAAAAATGTGCTATGAATTTTCAATTCCGTGTTACGCAACAAAAAAACATTGAAATTTTTGACCCAGATCAGCAGAAATATCCACAAGAAAAATAGAAACGATACCGTGAGAGAAATAATCAACATAATATAGACCATAATTCGTATCGTTGAAGAGGGGATAATCGGATAATTAGTTGTAGGGGTATGTAGAAAAATTTTGAATACTGTGGCACAGAAAACAATGAAAAAGAGAAGACAGTGGAACACGTAGATGAAAAGAGTGGGAGCAGCCAAGGAATAAGAATAGCAACAGGAAGAGGAAAAGCAGGGAAAGGAGAGGAAAGAGCGTGCTTTTATGTCATTACATCATATATATACAATAAACATTTAACACCTGAACAGTTTTCATTACTAAAATAAATTATTGTTGAAAAGTTAACTTATTTGCGTAAGTCGAATACAGACAATCGAAATTATACTTCGATTTCAATTTTATAATGAAATGCAGTTTGTACATAGCCTATCCAAATTAATTTTTGAGTATAAAATTAAGAGTTTGTAAAAATAGAAGAGCTCGTTCAAATATGACGTCCACACTAGGAGAGGAAGATACGTAAAAATTTTATGACAGATTATGGTAGATAAGAGAAATGCAATAAAATTATTCATTCGTAACAAATGTCTTTGAGGCCTCCATAAATGCGAGGCTTCCCGAGTCTCTCCTGTAATACATAGAGCCTAGCATAATTCATATTAATTTATTAAATTTGATTGAAAAATACATTAATTACTAATTTTCGACCATACAAATGTGATTGTCATTCATATAAAAATTAATCAATTAAGTAACGTAAAATTTTATTTTACGTTACCTAATTAATTATTCAATACATTTTTTAGAATGAATAATGTAAATTTAATAATTGGCACATTTATCATAACATTAGAGTGAATGTAATTATGATTTATTATTAATTAAAATTAATAAAAGACAATTACCTCACAATACTTTCTAAGGTTATTGTGACTTGGATTTAGTTTACTTTATTGTATGAACGACTTCTTACCACATCGCCTATTGGCTGTTGCTTAATTAAGGCAAAATAGTAAAGTAACATTATCCACAACGCGGTGTTAAATTATTTCTTCATTACTATCTAAATAAAATGCGTTAAAGATATTCAGTAATATCCATTGTCTGATGCTTCACTATTATATTTTATGACAATAGCAAGATTGAGGCCGAAGTTTTAAATGCGAAAAAGTGTACGTCGGACGTTCAGCGCCGCTTTCCTGTAAGCCTAGAAGTTTGACAATGGTGTTGTACGTAGGAGTTGCCATGGGGCAGATCGCACTTGTGTTGCTTCTTTGACATATTGCACTTGTCCATCGCTCGTACAAACTCCCGTGAGGACGTTGCATAAACGATCCGCCCAAGACTTTTCTTAACCTTTGGAAATTAGGATTTACAAAACTTTTATTTTAAGATGTTAAAAATAAAGAATTAATTATGCAATAATATGAAAAATAACTCCATTATTGTGTTATAAGTAATACAATACCTCCAGAAATCAAAGTTGAAATATTACTCTCTATTTTATACTTTTTACCCGCTGTGATTTTAACATATTATACAATTTTACAATCTATTTTACTGTTAATAATCACTGACAATAGTGTACTTGAGAATAAATTAAAAACGTGAACTGTCAAAACATCAATAAAAATTTAATTTTACATGTATTATGTAACACTAAAAGCTCTTAAAAGCGTATATAATAATAGTTATTTTAAATAAATCAGATTGGAGATGTTGTCTTTAAGTTATTCTCTATTGTCAGAGATGCCTTCCTTGTTACTTGCTTAAGTGGATGTGCTCAATTAGGCACGAAACACTTTCTCCGCGTATTTAAGTCACGTTTGGAGATGTGTGTTTTAGATTGAAGGCATTTTGAGACAAACCGCTTGATATATCTCACTTGTATGCATGGGCGTACTCAGAAAATTTTCAAAGGGGAAAAAGCGTTGAGACAAATAATTACATCTATAAATTTTTATATAATATTTAAGAGTTTCTTCACAAGTAGATTATAGAATACTGCAGTGGATTCCCAAAGTGGACGTTCCCCTCCTAGAGTTGGTAAGTAAATCTACGGCGAAAAGAAGCAAAGGGGCGACAGGTAGCACGGATGGCAGAACCGAATGGTGACAATAGGCGAAAGTGTAGGTCACTGACAACTTTCCCTTTCCTCCGTTAAAACGGGTAAGAATAAACATTTAATGGTTTCCAGATGTGGAGAACAATATAAGGTAAGGACACAAAGTGTGAGTTTCATAGAAAAGTTTTTCTAAAAATATTTCCACACCTCTCTCACAGAAGGGAAAATGGGTTAGGGGCGTTAAGTATAAGTTTATGGAACCAAAGGGACAGTGGCTCAAACAAGTTTGGGAATCGCTGGAATGCATACAGTATTGCATCAATGCATCCTATTGTCGAGGGTTTAAGGTTACATATCGTAATCACTTGTACGATTATAATTTATAGAATTTTTTCAATCGATCCTAGGGAAGGGCAAGTGTCCCGTTTCCCCCCTTTGCGTAGGCTTACTCCGATTCTTACGCCCTGCGTATATTCTATACCTAACATAACCATTAAATTAAATGGAAAGATTTATAAAACTTTTGTTGTAGCCTTAATTTTTTACATATTTTCTCTAACATTATATTGTAATTAAAATTATTTTGTTCGTTTTAAAATGTTAAATGCTAATCACATTCTCTTATAATATACTTTAATATAAATAAAATGAATTAATTAAAATATATGTATATATAATTTTTAAATTTTATTAAACAAAATTCTTATAAAGGAGTTAAAAATAAAATCCTAAATATAAAATTAAAACAGAAACATGTTAAACGGCGTGTTAAAATTGGCATGTTACTTATCACACTGCTCGTTACATTTCTTCATACGATTTGACATCCTCCAGTGCTTTTGAGGAAAAATACGATAGAGGACATTGTATTTTATAATTAAATTATCCTATTAGTTACGTTACAACGTTAATCGATAAAGCTAGAAGGGTAAATAGTTCTAAGACCGTACAAAGCTACCATTTTCTAATGGCGGCTCTGTACAAAGTCGTCAGACTGAGGTCGCCCATCTAAGATGAAATCACTAAACAAGCTTGAAATTTCCCCTAAAAAATGAAACAAATTCCCCTAAATAAATTTTCTCCAGGTGAATTGCATAACAAAAAAATATTAGTCTTTTAAAAATCCATAGAAGCACATATTTTTATTTCAAGAGGTCATGTGGGTACACACGAGCAAGAGCATCGTGTGAAGAAGCGGCCTGCTCCGATTCTCCCCGAGATTCTCACGCAAGAACAGTCGTGATTCGTGTGACGTTAGAAGCTACTACTCATTGCTGAAACTCCACTAACAAATGGGCAGACTTTATATTTTCCCTCTAAACTATTTCTACTCTTAAATTTAAGGGGAAACTAACTTGTAAGTTGGAATATGCTCCACACACTGTTTATTTATGGCTTCGAGCCTATAGTTTATAGCGCCATCTGCCAACGAAGACAACTTTACGTTCCACAACTCTTTTATGTCTACGGCAGTTGATTCGCCTGTATATTTTACACGTGACTTGAGACTAATTAATTATTAATTAAGTAATTTAATCAGAGATAAGCGATTGAATCGCCATCTAGTGTTAAATTTAATTATTAGAAATAAAGCGAAATTGACCTGACAAATTTCGGATTTTGACTGTATCGTACATTATTGTATTTAAATATACAGTATGACTCTCCTTTGTTATTTCTTTTGATTTATCCCGAGTCAATTTCACTCGAGTATTTTAAGCTTGGAAAGTATTTTAATTAATCGCTGTGCCTACGTTAGCGTTACATGTTTATATAGAAAGCGAAACGGCTATTTCTGTATATCCGGCCACGAAATGTACTTCGCCATTGTATCTGTTATAATTATCAACATCTGTGTTAAATATACCTTATACATTTTATAATTTGTTTAAAATATTAATGGTAGCGGATAAACAAGTCGTGGCGCTAAGTTAACGAACTTCCATCGCTTCTATTTCAGCAACAACAGCGCTCCTACTGACAGTTTTCTTCAACATCCGAATGCTCCGAAATTTATTATAAAAATTAATCATAAATTTACTTTCATCGTATTAAATATATTTTAGAATATTTGATTAATTTTCTATGTAAAATATAAAATATAATTTTTAATTGGATATAATCTAAAACTAATATGACGTAATTTTAAATTGTGCTATACTTGGGCGGAAGTTTGTACACGTTTTTCTTACGTCAAGGTTTTAGCCTTTTAACACTGGAGCAGTTTGTAAACAAATCGTTTTCAAATTTAAATATCTTAGACAATAGGATTTAAATATGCTAAAGAAATAACATTTAAGTGATATTTTTTGAATAATTTTTATTATAAAATGTGTGATGGAGCGAATAATGACGTGGTTATTGGAGAATTATACGGTTAGTACTTTAAATAATATAATTTTAACTGCAACATTCGTAACGTGTTTGCATGTGACGTGTTTTAGTATTACAGGTGAATAAAGTACTTTGTGTAAATACAGTAAGACCCCGCTTAACGCTGATTCGATATAACGCGGTCTGCTCGAAGCCTAAAAGGAAGCTCAGAATTTATGTTGATTCAAATTATCGCGGAATTTCATTGATTCATATATAATTCCCGAACACAAACCAATCAGCAAAAGGTGGAAATTCGTCGTAGCGCTGTACTTTTCTTAAATCTATGTTTGGTGCAATTTTGGAAAAAATATAACATCATGGATGCCATAGGAAATATCAACTTTGCTTGGCAAGAATTAACTGATAAATGCATGAATGAAGTGTGGAAGAAGTTATGGCTGAAGGTATCCAAGAATTCTCAACGAGTAGAGCCTATTACTTATCAATTAGGTTGACCAAATAGTCAACCTAATCAATACAGCAGGATTTTGAGGAGTTATTGCAAGTTTCTGGTGAGAGCCTTACCAACAATGATTTTCAAGAACTGGCAGAACAAGGAATTCATGTAGAATTGGAAAACACAGTGATTCTGAAAACAAAGAACCCAAAGAACTTGATACAGATTTCCTTAGTAAAAGTTTGGTAACAATAACCAAAACTGTTGATCAAATTGTAGCGAATGATCCAGATTTTGAAAGGAGTGCAAAACGAGATGTTTCGGATGCGATCTTCTGCTACTGACATTTGCTTAACGAAAGAAAAAAACTGATAATTAACGAAAGAAAAAATGATAATAAGAATAAAAACTGACACTACACGACTATATCGCAAAAAACAAGAATTTCAGAAAAGCCATGACCTTTGTCGCAAAAAAGTAAACATTATATTTCTGTGTGCATATGTTCATGTGTTATTTAACATACATTATTAAACAAATTAATATAAAAATAACTTAAAATTAAAGTAAAATCTGTTTATGTTTGGTCACGTATTCCCCCTTTCTCTATTTACTCTATGTTAAAATGATCTAGTTTAACTCTTTGTCATCTAGGAATGCATCCCCATGTTAAGCAGGGTCTTACTGTATATGTAAAAATGCATCCTGAATGAGGTGGTTTTGACTACATCAGTGCTGTAGATCGTGCCCGTAGGATTAAAAACATCAAAGGAACCAATGGTCTACATGTGACCCTTTGCAAGATGTAGTATATTGTACACAGCAGGGAACCCAACATGTCTTACATACATATACTCAATGGCTCACCCAGAGAGGACCAATGTGTCCTGTCACCCTTCAAAGTAAAAGGAAAACAAATACTAGAAAATTTTCCAAAAATCATTTCTTAAATAAAATTTATTTTTTATTTATACTGTGTTGTGTATTCTATTTTTATACTATTTATGAATTATCAGTCATATAAGGTGGAAATTTTATTGAATTTGCATTAAAAAGTTTTTATCCATTTAACTCCACTCCTCAAGATTAAATTTTGAGTGTACCACTGCATACATTATTTAAATATTTATGTGCAATGGTCTTTTACATAACTTTTAAACACATCTTCCTAAATTTATTTTGAAGCAAAAATTATGCAAAATTTTAAATATTTTTAAAATATTTTTTTTATATTTTCGAAGGTTTATCAACCCCTCTTAAACTTTCATTCACTCCTAAGAAGTCAATACTGACCCTATTGGAAAGCCATGGTATATATTATATACCATGTCATTCTGATACAGGGTGTATCAGAATGACCCCAAATTTTTAAAACGTCATTCTGATACAGGGTGTATCAGAATGACGTTTTAAAAATTTGGGGGATTGTAGAGGATGAAATTTTGAACGTTTTGATATAAGGAACCTATAGCCGGAAATTTGATAGAGTTTCTACAGCACTTTGCACGTTCTATGCGGTTGGTATGCTGAATGAAACAGCAGAATACGGTGTTTATGACAAGTTTTATTGACAAAACAGTAAAGTACAATCAAACTGTACATTGAATCAGTGGCTGCACTACTTTAGAGTAAATGTTGAATATGAAGACCACCAACTTCCTTACATAATGTGCAACGACAAACCATGTTTTGTCCGACTGTCTGTAAGATGCCACACTCCCCTCTGATGGTATTAAATGCTGTAAAGATGCGCTCCATAAGCTCATGAACTGTTCCTACAGGTGTTGCGTACACAAGGGACTTACGTTGACTAGTTGTGTGTTTACAGCACAGCGCCAGTGGATGCAAGGGGTGATCTGAAGGACGACAAGCACTAAGTACAGAATGTCCTGTACACAGGCTCGGTTAGACCACTGTAGTTGTGTGTTTACAGTCTTTCATCTGCAGCAATAACGTGACGTCAATGGAAGTAAGGGTAGCTACCAAAGTGAAAGGCAGTCAAGCACTTCCTATCATTGTAGACACTTTAGTTCAAATTTCCGGCTATAGGTTCCTTATATCAAAATGTTCAAAATTTCATCCTCTACAATCCCCCAAATTTTTAAAATGTCATTCTGATACACCCTGTATATGTCATTCTGATACACCCTGTACTATATACTAAATTGCTATATCTTGCAAAGGGTGGTATGTAGATTGTTGGTTCCTTTGACTTTTTTACTCTGATGGGCACAGTCTTCGACTATGATAAGGTCTCAACTGTCTCCTTTAGAAATTTGTTTCTACCATATTGTTTTTACGGCTTACAGGATGTAACTTTTGCCCCAAAACCAAGGCCCAAAGAGTGGGCTACTTAGAACCCAACTCTTGAATAAAAAATGTTATATTTTTAATTAAGCACATTATAGTTAACCAGCTTTTGCATATATTCATGCAAATATCATAATGGTAGATTTTAACTGTAAATTTTGTAAATGTGTTCTTTTTAAATTCCTCTTTTCCATAATAAATAACTGTGCACCTCAATTTTATTTATTTTGAATTTAATTTTTTATGGTTAAATGGCCATGCTAATATATGTACTTATATGACAGGAAATATAACTATAAAACCTGTTGGAGCATAAAAAAAACTGAAATTTGTAAACTGTTAGATAGTCGATATTTTAAATCTAACTTAACCTAATCTAGACAATCCATATCTCTGAATAAAAAATGAACAAATCAATAAATGAAGTAAAAAAATATTGTATGTCACGCGACCTATATTATTATATAATTAATATTGAAATCATCTGTAATAAATTGATAAAAAACAAAATATTTAACATTGATTTAATTACCATGATACCTGATACCATGTTGCTAATAGCTAAATGATTACTGTGCTTCTAAATCAGTGTCTTATTTCTGATTAATTTAAAAAAATGGAGCTGCTAGAGTCCATACTTAAGGCTAATATATTTAGAATATGATTTCAAACTTTGCTTTTGTTTACAGAGTGTGATGATTATTGTATATAAAACTTCCATAAATAAACATTACCCTAATTAATTAATTAACTTTTCAACACACAAGTATAAAACTAGGGTTTCTCATTTCCCGGTCTTTTGCTTGTCCCGGGATCCCGGGATAAAAGTGAACTGTTTCTTGGGATCCCGGGAAATCCCAGGATAGAATTAATTATTTTTAAGGTATACAAAATATCTTGAAATCAAATGATATAATTATTTTCCATTTTTTAAAGTAATTTTAAAGTTCTGTAACCTCCAAAATCATATTAATAATGCTGTGTAAGGTCTATAGGCCTATAATAAAAATTACCTTTAAATAACGTAGAAATTTTCACAAATAGAAAAAAATTAATTAAAGTTTGCTGGAAACTGCATACAACAACAAAAAAAAAAATGTTTTGAATTGAGTTAAAAATTAAAAAAATGAACTTCTAATTTAGAAGGTAATTTTCGTTTTTTAAATAAAATATAATACAAAATATTGCAAACTTTTATAAGATTTTAAAAAGCAAAGATGGTCAATACTCCGATAACTCACTCTAATTCTTATTTTAGTAATGAAAAGTCTTGCCACCGAGAATGCCCTTTCCGATTCAATTGATGTGATTGGAATAGTGTTTAATGCATTTAAGAGAAGACAGATATTATGTGTTTTTTCACCTGTAGCCTGGAAGATTTCGAGTTCGTTTTCGAGATTGTAGTACTTCTTTCGCTCTCTAGTATTCTTGATTTGTCTACCTTGGCTGCTTTAATAGCGGCATCAAGCTTAGAGCTCGATAATTCGGCAATTCATTTGGCTTTAATAATCAGGTTTATGAAGAAAAACTTCATACTTGCAGACTTTGTACTCGTTTGTATCCTTGCCCAATTTGCACAATCTGGCGTCAGGCATTTATTGAAGCTACTGGGCATGGTTAAAACTCAAGACAGCGTAAGCACAATTATTCCAGATATTACAGGTTCCGACAAGTAAAGAATTTTTATAGTCCTGCCACAAATAAGCTATATATTGATTATTGACCATTTGTGACATGCTATAACGAGCAAAAAATTAAAAAAAACTAATAGGTAGGTTTAAAATTAATAAATACAAATGTATTCTGACAGTGAATGAGTTAATTATGCTTTCTATTTGCAAAATTCCTCAACCTTAACACAAAATAAGAAAAAAAGTGAATTTTTAAGAAATTTGCGGGATTTCCTGGGTTAAAAAAACAACCGGGATCCCGGAATCCCGTTTGAGAAACCCTATATAAAACTGATAAAATAAATTAAACTTATTAATTAGTTCATGCATTTATTTGAATTGGTATTGAACAAGTGAAATAGCTAAATTGATGGAATGAAAGAAAATGAAACATATTTATTTATTTTTCTGATAATTATCTGCAAAATTAAATTTTTTTGTATAATTTCTCTAGAATACAGTGGAACCCCAGTTAACGAACTTAATCTGTTCTGCCACTCTGCGCTTGCTTGCTTCCTGATAAATTATTTTTCTGCGAAAACTTTGCTGAACTTTGGAGACATTATTAATATAAATATAATTTTTATGGACATTAAATAATAAATGGTTTTTAGTAGGTCCACTGCTTGTTTAAACTCAATGGTTTGTGCAATATCCGCTATTGGTCTAGATTTGACCAATCCTGTCGCAACACGAGTCGGCGATGACGTTTTACTGAATTATACGAGTCTCTTTTAGTGTGTTTATACAAATACGGTCGCAATTTTTTTGCTGTGATATAGGAATTTGAACTATATGAACTCGTTTTATAGGGGGGTCTACTGTATATGCAATTCTGTTGTGGCTATACACCATATTATTTTGTATGTATGAATTCTAGTTAAATAGTTTTAATAACTCTTTCCCTTTCTTAATCCTTTTTAACTTCCCTTGTTTATTGTTCTGACTTCTGGGAACAGGCTCTCCCCTTCCCACCCACTAGAGGGTCGGGTGGGACAATGCACTTTGAGGAAATTAGTGAGTAGAAATCGGAGTCTCTAACAGTCATTCTTTTGCTGGACTTGAAAAGGCATGTACATAGATCAGTAAGCTCGTGAGACTGAATTCGACGAGAGCAGAACTGAGAGCCGTGAATTGGAGATCTGGACAATAGAATCAGAGAGATCGTCAACGCTATTAAAGAAAAAGATATTCAACACATTAAAGAGAACCCAGAGCTACTCAGAAAAAGGGCACAAGCTGACATCGAAGTTCATCAAGTATTGGGTACCCCACTATCCTATTCATTCTTCTCATTTCCCTATCTCTAGATTTTCTATCTTTAGGATTAATTAGTTAAGGATCGCACATGTTTGATTATTATTGTCGGGTAAGTAGTTACCACGGAAGCGAGCTACTTGGTTTGTTGTTGCCATTAGGCAGTGAAAGAAATTGGTATTGTGAGAGACTGAAGGAATCCAAAAGAACTTTTCAGTATATAATCGTTTATCACGAGATTAAATTTGTTTTAATCGAATTTACGTGTTTGTGTATTCTTATCGCATTTCACACTTTTACACTGTGACAGATCTGTCACATACATTGTAACTGCCTCTCTGGAACCCTAAGATGGTCTAAGCACCTGGTAGCTCATCTGGTCTCACAAATTCTTGATGGGCAACAAAAAGTGGCCAAGAAAATTTGGAAAAGTGATGGAGACATTTTTGAGAAATTCTAGCTGTATGTAGCTGAGAATTATCTTTAGAGAATGGCTATTTACAGCCCTGTCATGAAAGGCAATGTGTAAAGATATTTGAATTGATATGTTTAAGGATACAGGATATCTTGAACATACTGATGCACTGTCAATGTTCTTTGCACAGCTACTAGCGATGACCAACTATCATACAAAGTGGCTCTCCCAGACCAGTACAACAGCAGCGAGTATATCGAATAGTAAAGGTAGGATTGAAGCACTTACCAGTGGCCTCTGCACTCTAACACATTGGTTGTCTATTACTGAGCAGAACCAGGATTTATTAGTAAAGACATTACACTGCCAGTTCATACATTTATTCTAACAGTATTTTTAATTATATCTTGTTGGACATTACATGTAACAATTCATAATAAATAAATGTCCATCCAAAGATGGGGGTTTATTCTGGAAATATTTAAATGAGAGAAATAAATAAGATTTATAAAAACAAAAACATTATTTTCTGATTTTAATTATTGAAAATTATTGTAAAAGTATCTAAAATTATATAGTAGTAAATAAATACATAGTAGTAAAAATACATAGATTAATTATAACATAGCTGTGTACAAATTAGTTCTATTCTATATTTTTACTCAAACATTTTTAAATTGCACAGGTTTACGTCAAATTTAAAATAACAAATCAACTCGCTTTAAAGTGATTTTCTATCAGAATGAACCTATCCAAATTAATTAAAATGTCTATGTTTAACATAGAACATTTTCTCACTTTAAAATAAAATATTTTAATAATTTTGTTAAATGAGTTTGATCATAATAATGTTGTAAATTGTCTTTGTGAAATATGAAATGTGTAACCATTAGCCCATGAAGACAAACACACAAAAAATATTATAAACAAAAGTTTAATTACAAATTGAATTTTTTTTTATAGTGGGTACATTAACATATGCCAACTGTAGAATAATCTTCCAGCAGTTATTCAAGAAACTTGCTGTCAGCAGAAGCAACTACAATTTTCATATGCCACAAAATGTGTGAAATTGAGATATTAATAACTTTTACAATAAACAAAGAAAAACAAACATTACAAAAATAAATCCTTATAACTAAACTCACTAGTAATAGAGTTAAGAAATTAAAATAGAGGGCAAGAAGTATTCAAGTTGGAAGATAGACAAGAACAAAAGTACCTGGATCCTGTAGATTTCTTATGCTACTTCTTGTCTTGATAGTCCGAGAGGAAATTCCTATATTGTGAAACACTCTCTACTCTCCTTGGTCCACTGATTGATTCTTATCACCAAACCTTTGGTTCTTTAGTCAGAACTTGCAACAGGTCAAGTTGGATACAGTACCCATGCACACTACCAGATAATTGAGAAAGGGAATTCTTTGCTCACTCAGAACTTGACTCAAGGGATAATACTTCAATTAGTAATTAACAGTCTTTATCATAACTTCATTTCAGAATTTTTCATTATCCTCTCTTATAGTTTGGAGTTTACCCACAGCTGCATGCTCCTTCCTTTAGTTTTTCCTCTCCTCCTGTACACCAGCCACAAACTAACCCTTTCAAACATTTGGAATATTTACAAAGTTTCTTTAATATTATAACAAATTTCAAATTCTGTAAATAATAAAATTGAAGTAAAAATATATTTTTAGATTTAATTAAAGATATTAAAGATCCAGAAAAGCCACAGACTTTGGAAGATTTGGATGTTGTCTATGAGAAGGGGATCAGCATAATCAAATATGGCTTTACCGAGGTGATAAGGATAGAATTTAAACCAACTGTGCCACACTGTTCCTTGGCTACTCTGATTGGTATGTATCTTTTAATGGTAAAACTTTAAAAAAAGTACATTGTGTTCTATTTTATATAAATTTTGTTTAAATTAAAATGAAATATCAAATATTTAGAAGATTCTCTACAAAATTACTTTCTAAGGTTAATAGCACTGCTAAACCAAGGTTAAGAAAAATAATATTGAAATAGTATAAAGTAGTAGAACCATCTACCAGTAGTCTCCCCTGTCAGATGGCATCTGCATTCACTATGCAGTTTACAAAATTGCATCTCCCATATCAAACTGCACCAGAATTGAACAGCAAACTGTTATTTCATTTTTGATAGCCAAAAGCATTAGACTTACAAGTTAACACAATACAGTCGATCCCCCTATAAGATCATTGATTTTTCCGTTTTATCTGAATTACATGTTGTACGAGTCACTTAGATTTTACAAATACGTGTGCCGGGCTGTGAACGGCTCACATATTTGTAAAATCNTTAAAAATAGAATTATTTAGACAGAAAAAGAATAATCAGTATGATTGTTGTTGTTGTTTTCCATTAAATAGTTTTTGAATTCTTAAATCTGAAGAATTTTAAAACAACATAAAATCATCAGCCACAAATCCCACGTTATTTGCTTAGTATAAGCAATAATGGTATCTGGTTATTGAAATTTAACTACTTTCTTCTAAATCTTCTTACTTTTATCAAAAAATTTTTTGGGTTAGGTTTTGTAAGCTTTTAAAAATTCTCTGCAGAAGCTAAAATTTTTAATAAAAGAAAATTTGATTGGTAAACTGTATAGAGCATCTTTACATAAAATGTCATCATGGTGTTCCATCAGACAGTTAATAAGTTTTGTAGTGGTGGCTCATATGTAAAAAGCCTCAAACCTAACTGCAAATGCTGCAAGGGAGAGCAAGCATTGGTATTAAGACACTGCATGGACCAGAGAATTATATTTATATGAAAATCCTTATATATCCTGTAATAGACCAACCTTTGATCTCTCAGACCTTTGGGTGTTGCTTTCTTAAATATTGTTAGGGGCCAGTTTAAATTTAAAAATTATAAAAGAAAATTTTTGACCAAACATTTAAATACTTGTACATAAAAACTTTAAAACTGAATTGAAACTACTAAGAATAAACAGTAACCATACAAGCATGTTTGCATTGCTGTTACAATTTCTTAGATTAATCACACACCTGTTCGTTTTTTAATTAACACTTAGTGCTATAGAATGCATTTTGGCCTTCTTTGACTAGATTACATATTGCATTTTGAACTTTAGCAGGTAAGCCCGGTGTTGCCCAGGCAAAAATTAAGAACAAACATTCAGATTAACTAATTTCATACTTCTAACTTTTCTATTGCATTATATTATAGAATTTGGCTTATATAACTACAAAGGTTATCTTACAGAGCCAATCTTGCCCGTATTATTAACAGCAGTGCAAATATGCTATTTGGTTACTTATTACTCTTAGATTATATACAGAAAGATTATAATGCACAGAATTTAAACTACATAAATTATAATTACTTTATTACAAAGCAATTTAAAACTTAATGGTTGTCATCAAAAGAAAACCGTGTTTCTTGGAATAGAATAGAATGGAAACATTCCTTTTAAATTGTCACATTGCCAATGGAATGTTCTATATTTAAGAACTTTTTTAATATTATGAATTTGGTTGAGTTTGATGAAACAGTTGTACAATCTGATGAAGGTCTCTAAATGGGGCTGAAAACATTTGTATGTGTATTGAATCATATGCTGGAGTGAGTAGTGAGGTTTGTGGGGGCCGAGGGGGGAGAAATAAAAAAACTCGATTGAACGATAATATGCGATATGAATCGTCACCGTCTCCCTTGCCATTTGGATTGCCGAGCGGTAACAATCAACGACATGTGGAAGCAGTTGAGTCAGAGATAGATGCTTCGTTTACAAACAACACAACCGTTTATTAAACACGAAAGAAGCTTACAAGATTTCCGCGATCTTGGAAGTTCTGCGGCGGCTGCGGCCTCTGGGTCTTCCTCTCCTTTCCAAGATAGTCCCATTTTGAAGGAGTGTCCCTTGTTCGCGAATGAACCATTCCATCACGTCTCGACGACTCCGGGACGATGCGGTCGACTTCCGTTGATGGAAAGATGTCGATCCGAGGTCGGGAGATGGAGACGAAGATGGGTGCGAGACACACACACAACAACAGATCCGTCACTTGGAACTTTCGGGAGAAGAAGCCGTCGCGTCCTCGAATTTCCGGGGTTTTATCTGTTTTCTCTCAGATTCCCCTTTCCGATTGGTCTCCCGTCGTCACCTGATGACAATTCGAAACCTTTCGGGGGCGCGGGAGAGGTCAAAATCGAAGTTTAATTCAATCTCCAACCGGAAATGGTTGACGGACTTACATTCTTCTATTGTTTAAAAGTTAGCATCACGTTTTCATATCATAAAAATCTATTTCTAACTAATATATATTTTTTTTCTAAAACAATTATTTTAACGCAAATTTTAGTGAGGGTTCGGACCTGTCCAGAGCCTCACAGGTTTTATTTGAGGTATTCCAAATGTTAGAAAATAAAGTCTTCTCTCATTTTAAATTTGTGATAGTATTTTACGTACTCAAAATCAAAATATTTTATTTTAAAAACAGTTTTATTAAGAAAGATTTTGTTTGTTAGGACTGTGCATTAGAGTTAAACTTGAAAGATGTTGGAATCAAAAGTTTAAAGTAAGTGTTATAAATTAATTAATGAAAATTTTTGAGTTTAATTTTAAATTTTATCACATTTAATTCATTCTACTTTTATTATATTCAGTTAGAAATTGTTTTGAAAGAGGGAACACATTCTACTAGTGAAGAAAGTAAGTATTTATTGATCTCTTTATATATCAAATTAATACAATTCATTCTTATATTAATAAATTAATGTATTCAATTAATAAAATTATATTTAACTAAATATAATATAATGGTGGTATTTGAGTAGTTTAGATTAAATAAAGATTATTTTTTGGAAACATTAATGTGAATTTTGTTAAAGTAAATGTAGAAATTTGATTAATCTTTCTGAGATTTGTATTTGCATATGTAAGTTTGTATATGGTTTATCATATATATATATAGTTACAAATCTCTTATACTGTATCATGAATAAACCAAATTGGACTGTCCTTTCTGATATCTTATCCATGCTAGCCAATATTATTATGGATCTAGCTAACAATTATAAACATCCAAACCTTATAATTATACATTAAAGCCAAATGATTACCAAATTATATTGAGCTATATTATAGGCCTTAGGTACTGAGTTGTCTCTGATCAGCATCATAAGGAACCAAGTATGGTTACATCTAAATTAATAAGTTAGGAATTGAGGATTGGACAAATGTCCAGGTAGTGTAACTGGCAATGCAACAACATGGTAAGCAGGAGTTGCAGGTTCAAGTCCCACTTTGGACTGATTCTTTTCTTCCAAAATCTTCTAAATTAATTATTAAAATATTAATTTAATAATAATTATTAAATTTAGCAAGAGATGTCACCTAATGCCTGCCTTAAGTGCCAAATTACTTTTTCATTTAATTAATAATAGTAGTAGTAATATAGTCTGATATAATTCAGCAATCATTTAGCTTTGATCTAGCTAACTTGAACTGGGTAAAAATTGGATCCTTATAACTTATAGCATGCAGATGGCTTGATGGCCAAGGTGGTTAAGGCCTTTCACTTTGGGAGATCTGGGATCAAATCTGGATGGTTGAGAAATCCTAAGTAATACCCTAAACAGAGCAAAAATGATGGAATTGGGCTCAATGCATGGACCCCACCTCTAAGCAGAAAAATACTAAGAAAAACAAGCAATCTGAAACATCATCACAATGTTTTCTTGCAGATTCCTGGAACTAGATTTAGTAGTCACTTCATTTTTATTAATATCTTAATATGTGAAATAAATCAAATGATTAATATTGATATGAATATTAATCATTTGATTTATTTCACCTATTAATATCTTAATATGTGAAATAAATCAAATGATTAATATTGATATGAAATATTGATAATATACATTTTGTCATCTTGTATAAACAACTTTTAACTACAATTTTCAGTTAACAAACAAATTAATGACAAAGAACGAGTTACTGCCGCAATGGAAAATCCAAACCTCCAGCAATTGGTCGAGAAATGTATAAATACAGATGAATATTAATTGCAAGGCTAGTATGAATTTAAATTTAAATTTTTTACAAAAATCATTTTGGTTAATAAACAGAATTACCTAGTGTAATTTTAATATTTCTGAATTAGATATTAATATTACATTCATAAATTGATAATAATCAAAAAAATAATTATATTATTTATACATTATAAGTGTTGTTATAAATGATTGTCATTAGTCCAAAACTTCACTGGCAACACTTTTAATATAAACAAGACAAATGCAAAGTATATTACAGTAGCATGGACATGTTCCTTTTATGTAGAAACAAGAAGGCATTTCAAGTGCCTACATCCCATTAGAACTAATTAAATAATATCCAGTTAACATATACTGTATATATATATAAAGGTTAAAGTCATATGATAGCCAACATTTCAATAACCTCATGTGGCTATAAAAAATGACATAGAAACATTATTATCCTTTGAGTCCCAATAAATCACAGCACAACTTACATTTATTCAGGCTTAGTTCCTTCGTCATTACATTCACATTCATGTTGACTTTGTGTTCTAACTAAGTACAGTACTACAATGATGCATTAAGGCATGGGCAAAAAGGGCAATTGATGGGGCCCCAAACCAATCTTTTATAAATTCATTACTGTAGTAAGAATATCAAAATTTAAATTTGGTGCCATATCTGGAGACACTAGATTACGGATGCAGCACAAAAATTAACCTTTTGGAGCTTGTCTTAAAAAACTGAATGAGGCTATTGGGGGATTCCCTCAAAAGATTCCCAAAGAAAAATGTCTGAAGTCAACACTGTACATGGGGGTCTCAATTCAAATTTGCCTGGGTCCCATGAAAGTATAACAGGCCACTGTAATATTATTACATTTTACTGAATCTTTTGTAAAATGCAATCTAGTGTCAATGTGCTCAGTCTATAATTCCCTTTGCCATTTTCAGCACAAATAGCTTCATGATTATCTAAATGAATTAAAATGGGTTTTTCTTGTACTCATTGGGAAGAATCTCTACAAGAATATTTTTTAACTAAATTGCTTATTTGCAATCTTTAATTATCTAATCAACTATTGCCTGCAGCTACACCAGCTCATTAAGCAGTCACAAATCTTCTAATCTGAATACCAGTATTTTGAACAATCGCGTAATTTTTTTTTTTTTTTTTTGTACTTACTTAACCTTTATTGTCCGGTACTGCTTAACTATTCGTAAACACAAACGTTTTCGGCCTCAGTCAAGGTCTGCTTCGGGTTAAAAGAACAATCGAATTCCACTCTTAGAACGAACGTTTAGTTTTAAAATATATTCAAACTTATGCGCATGTTACATATCGTCATCGTTTTCTTGTTCTTTGCATACGTAGCGCCAAGCATAGGAAAGCACATTGCTGTCTTTTGTGTTTATACATCTCCTTGTCCAGGTTCATTAAGCAGTTTCCTAACTTAAAACAGAATCCAGAGTGGAATTTTCTATCTGATTTATAGCCGGTAAAATCTGCATTACAGTATCCTATCTGTTCTGGAGTGTTGTTTCTGTCTTCTGTAATTTTCTTTTCAATGTTCTTTTTAAATAAATATTTTAGTACTATTTTACAGCATCTGTGGCACTTATCAAAATTATTTATTACATTTACTTGGTTAGGAGATTGCATAAGAGATGTCAGGTAATGTCATGATTGATAGGATCCCTTGTGTACATAGAGTACCTATCACTTGCTGATATGGTAGCCTAGTGAGCAGTGGCATGCAGTGACATTTGATGATAGGGAAGCTGTGCCGTCCCTGGATAGAATCATTGGAAGTGTTATACAATATTTTGGTGTGTAGCATCCACGAGCTAAATCGTGTGAGGTTGGTGCTCTGTAAAGTGAATGCGTATAATCTGGCTGCTTTACACAATTCAAATATTTTCGCTGTGGAAGCTATCCTGTATTTGATAATACAGCACTTCCATTGGGAATATGCATATACGAATTTATATTCAAATATACAATAGCAATCTTAACATTGATTTTCATATGTAGTATAGAAATTTGTAATAAAATAAATAATGCAGTTATAATAAAATATTAATTTTTAGTAATTCAAAGTATGTTAAAATATGAAAATAATCACACAATATGTACTGTATTTATATTTTAGAAATTAAAAGAGAAGTGGCACTTTCACAGCTTCTATGGATGGTACGCCACTGCTATTGAATGATAGATGTCTGTTCTTATTTATTAATAGTCAATAGGAATAGTCAACAGTTTTACACTACAGTTTATTGGGGTTGAGATTGCATTTTCTGTAAACAAACATTTCAGGATTCAATCTACATATTTCTCTTGACTAAGTGCAACATTTTCATCTTTATCTCTTGACACTTATATACCTAAGAAATTCTTTGGCTCCCCAAGATCTTTTAATTTAATTAAATATGCTTTATATATTTTCTATACTTCTGTCTTTGTTATATGTGAAAAGTGTTTTGTCAACATTATTTAACAATTATAATAATAGTTTCATCCCTTTCTATCATATGAAATATGCACTCATCAGCCTTTGATGCTTTTAGCTCTAATGACATTAGTTTTTTGCTCAAGGTTTACTGTTATGTATGGCCAGCCTGTTTTAAACTATTCAATGCTTTAAGCAGTTTACACATTAACTGTTCTTTGTCCTTTTTAACAAATCCTGTAGTTTTAACATACACTCAGACTCATTGAACATTATATAACATATACACCTTATTGATGAGAATCATTTTACTACTTAAAACTAATGTTTTCAACCTGATCAACAGGCCATCATCAGGTTATCAATTTACTGGAACGTTTACAATCATTCTATAATCAAACCAATATGCAATAACAAATTTGAATTTAAAACAGTTTGAATGTTTGGTTAAAATCAAAATATAAAATATAAATAATATAATCCATTAAATACACAAACTGAACAAATCAAAATAAGTAGAGTGGAACAAAATAAAATACAAATATAATAACATAAGAAATAAAATTACATCGACTGCATGCTATGCATCAGATTTTACAAGCCATTCTTGATTATATATTTCCATGTCAATGGTAAGCCTGTGGCATCCTTGAGTTTAAACATTTGCCAGTCAGGTTGGATTTATAAATTTCTAACTTTTCCAAACTTAATGCCAGAGTCAGTGAACACAAAATAGTAAGTAGTAAAATGATTCTCAGCAATAAGGTGTATATGTTATATAATCCTTTAGTTTCTGGACATATATCTGTTTTAAAAAGCTGTCTCACCTTTAAATTTTTCATTGTAATGATAGCAAAAAGTTGATATGTTTGTGCTCCTAACTGTAGATGCATAAGTTCACTAATCTACACCATCTATTTGTGCATGTCCACTAAATGTACTTTTGGTATATTTTTACCTCTTATCAGTTAGACCCATTTTGTCTCTATTGTCTTCTTTCTATATGGTAACTTTCACATTTCACAAACCACCTATTTTTCTATTGCTGCTAGCTCTGGGGTTACAGCTTTCTGCTATTCCTTTGCATATTTTCCTTTCACTGTCTGTTGATACAATGCTGGAACTTGACCTGATATGTACACATTTCCATAACATTTTGGTGATCCTGCATTCTTCCACTCAATTGTCTCAAGCTGACAATTGTTGTCATAGTCATGTTGTGTGTCATGAGATACATTTATTTCAGTGATGTATTTCTCATTTCATTCTATTTCTCCCTGCAACCCCAAGAATTTTGTATTTTTTTTTTTTAATTGATTTTGTGTTCTGAAGGCTCATCATCACTGTTTAATTTTATACTGGGGAATAGCTGAATGATGTCTTGATACAGTATATACATTTGATGAAAACATTTTAATAGTAAATCTGACTTATTTGATAGTATTGGCAGTAAGATAGATGTGATATTTTTTCTGTCTTTTTTTATTTATATCAAATTAATCAGTTTTAAAAAATGAAACACTAAAATTCTAACTACACAAAATGTTAAGATAAATTTTAGTTTTTTTTTTTAATTAATTATAGAACAAGTGGCCAAATGGTTAAGGTTATGGCCTATTACTATCTGGACCTGGATCTGATCCAGACAGATCAAAAAACCCCAAGAATTTTTCAGGGTATGGTTTGTCTGGATGTATCTGGTTCCATTCCTTACCACGCAAGACCCATTGTGGACTTGGCAAACTCATAAAAGGCCTGTGCTTGCTAAAAACAGATCTTTTGGTGCCCTGTGGGCAAAGTTTAAAAATAAAAAAAAAAAAAAGTAAAATTTTAAGTTTGAACTATAATATTGTCTACTTTTGTACAAATGTTGTTGTTAGTTATTAAAACAGATGAAAGGATCAAATCTTTTTCCCATTAAAATGCTGTAGTTCCCCTCATAAAAAATGTATAGCCTCTTAATTTTTCCCAATTAATATCTATATTTCTTATCTCATACTTGTTGGCTAATAAATCTAAACTACGCTCTGCAATTGAGAGTTTATAATAATAATATTTCCAACTTAAATAATTGTTTATACAAAAGATAAGGAACATTCACAATGATTTTAACTGCAGTTTCTTTCTCTTTTGCTCATATATATGTTTATTACATTCTTTATATTTTTTTAGAGTTATGAAGTATGTATAGTCCTTATGAATATGCTATATATTTTATATAATTCTAAATTAACTTATATCAATTTTATGTAAAATCTTTCATATTAATAAATATACTATTTGCATTTTCAGATGTCGAAAACCTGACTCTGTACAGAGGAATATGTTTTATAAAAGTAAATATTTTGTATGTTTAGATATGAAATAATGTAATTTATTCTGAATAAAATTCACTTTAAAAAATCAACTTTTCTTTTATAAAATTTTTAAACTAAATTTTGTAACATGAAACAATGGAATCGTACTTTATCAAATACCTTTTTAAATTAAAGAAATATTTAAAATTGCCAGCTTCATTGCAGATTTTTGGTAATTATTTTCTTCAATTGCTGGACTTTGGTAGTTTTAAAAATCAGTAACTATGTTATGAAAAAATTGAATTTTTTTAAATCCTTCCCTTTTAAAAATCCTGCAAAAGTGCCTCCCCTATAAAATTTTCATATTTATATGAAAATATCCTTAATTTTTATCATTATATGAAATTCACATTCTATTCTTATTTATGAGCGAATAAGTAGTTATTTTCTTCAATTGCTGGACTTTGGTAGTTTTAAAAATCAGTAACTATGTTATGAAAAAATTGAATTTTTTTAAATCCTTCCCTTTTAAAAATCCTGCAAAAGTGCCTCCCCTATAAAATTTTCATATTTATATGAAAATATCCTTAATTTTTATCATTAGATGAAATTCACATTCTATTCTTATTTATGAGCGAATAAGTAGAAATAAAATATGAAGAAAAATAGAGAAGGAAGAGTTCCAGGATAACAAGGGAAGACTGAGGATAAGATGGACAGACAGTCATTTTAAAAATTTTACTAGTGTCTTATTACATATTGAAATTTTATAGTTTTTACTGCTTCGTTCACGAACATTCTTTTATTTTATGATTATTTTAAGTTTACCAGTTGGTGCAGCATGGTCTATAAGGACCTCGTGCCATTAACTTTCCCGGCAACATTCAAACTGCATCTGTGGCATCATCTGTTATGATATTTTACTAAAAAGCTTTTATACTTTTAATTATTATAAGATGCCAAAAAGTTTAATTTTGAGGGTAGGGATGGGTTTTATAAAAAGGAAAAACTGTAAATGCTAATAACGAGTGAAAGCATCATTAAGACCGACCCTACTGGAGATATGACGTACGACCCCCCCTTTATTTCCCCACCCCGTTGACCACCAAAATTTAATGGCATCAATTCTCTAATACACAAACCTCCCTGCAAAATTTTAGAAATTTTCGACAAAAAGCATAAGAGTTATTAAGGTTCAAAGAGGGTGAACAAAATCGTGCCCCCCACATACACTAACATCCANTATTCTTATTTATGAGCGAATAAGTAGAAATAAAATATGAAGAAAAATAGAGAAGGAAAAGTTCCAGGATAACAAGGGAAGACTGAGGATAAGAAGGACAAACGGTCATTTTAAAAATTTTTATTGCTTTGTTCACGAACATTCTTTTATTTTATGATTATTTTAAGTTTACCGTATGGTTGGTGCAGCATGGTCTATAAGGACCTCGTGCCATTAACTTTCCTGGCAACATTCAAACTGCGTGTGTGGATCGTCTGTTATGATATTTTACTAAAAAGCTTTTATACTTTTAATTATTATAAGATGCCAAAAAGTTTAATTTTGAGGATAGGGATGGGTTTTATAAAAAGGAAAAACTGTAAATGCTAATAACGAGAGAAAGCACCATTAAGACCGACCCTACTGGAGATATGACGTACGACCCCCCTTTATTTCCCCACCCCGTTGACCACCAAAATTTAATGGCATCAATTATCATACACAAACCTCCCTGCAAAATTTTAGAAATTTTCGACAAAAAGCATGAGTTATTAAGATTCAAAGAGGGTGAACAAAATCGTGCCCCTCACATACACTAACATCCAGGGGAGGGGAAACCCGAACTTTTTGCATTTCTCAACGTTTCGAGGTCCCCTGAGTCCAAAAATGTAAAAATCTTGGAGCCATGTTTTAACCGATTGCCATACTTTCTCTGTGTCAGATATAACAGAGCCAGGAAAGTAAAATAATCTTGACAATCCAAACAAGCACAAATTTTCACTTTACGACACAAGCGGCATGTGATGAATCGGCCTGCTCCGGATCTCGCCGCGAAAACAGCCATGAGTCATGTGACTTTTGCAAGAAGTTCCATAGGTTATGGAGAAAACCTGTAAGTTGGCATCACTGCACAGTAATTGTCTTTGGAAATTGATTCTTTCAACCCATATTGTTAGTGGAGTTTCAGCGATGAGGAGAAGCTTGCATTTCGCGGCGAGATCCGTAGCAGGCCGATTCATCACATGCCGCTTGTGCCCTAAAGTGAAAATTAAATTCCTACAAAATAAAATTTCATCAAAAACGTATAACTGGACTTAATGTTCTTCTGACATTTGTAATTTGGTGAATGAATTAAATACCGTATTCAATTGTTTAACTTCTCATAATGCAAATGAAAAAGTAACTATAAACTATTAATTTCAGTAAAGACATGATGCCATTTTTAAATATCATAAAAATGTCGTATTGAAATTTACGAAACAACGCGGAGAATGTAAAGTGTGGCCGTCAGCCATGATATGATATATTCCCTATATTTTATATTGTACTAGTAGCCCGGGACGCCCCCTAGTGGGCGTTTTAGCAGTATTACAAATTCCTATAAGGCATGTTTAATGCACTTAATATATGAAAGTTGTGCGCTTAATTTTTAAGTTTGATGTACAGTACTTAATATCAAACTTAATTTAAGTTTGATATTAAAATTAAGTTTGATGTACTTAATATATATAAATGTATACAACTGTTTCTTTGGTCGTGCCATGAAAGGTTTCTATTATTGTATTAAAAAATTAGCTTAACTATTTCAAACCCTATCGTTTTATCGTAGCGGTTCAAATCTATCCGGTTTTTCGTTATTCGTACCCTAGTGAACATTACAGGCATTCCGTGACAATAATAAATTCCTATTACAAATATAATGAATTATTTATATTGTTATATTGACCAAATAATAATTTATTGGCCAAATGAATAATAATAATTTATATTGTTCATTTAAATAATAATTAAAATTGTTAATTTAATTTGAATATTTGAAATATGACACACGATAGGGGCGCCTCTAGTGTCCGTTATCAAACGGTTACGGGACAGACGGACAGTTGAATGGGTTATATATATAGATAAACTTTTAATGTGCAGTTTTTAACACTTAACGATTAACTTCAAAGTTGTGCATAAATTACGTAACGCAGATATGAGTGAGTGGGTATGCTGTGATCGTCGATTAGGGATTGCATTGCCGATAAACGGTTTACTGCTTCACCGGCAATCAGATAAAAAACCCTGTATTGGTAAATATACTAGTAATTTGATATTTTTACTTTAAATTCGGTAAAAAAATAAGTACACATGTAATAATATTTTGCAGCCAAATATTTATTTGTATAATCAAACTTAGATTATCTGAAAAGTTTTCTGTTTTCGAAAACAATCGGCGAAATCCGAAACTAACGAAAACCGAGGCAATTATTTTTATATAGATCAATGTAAATCTAATTAATTTGTTCTAGACACTAGACACTAAAATTATTTCTAAGCAACAATGAATAATTTTTTAATATAATAATGAAAGAAAAGAACAAAAATTTCGAGTAAGAAATTGAAAATTCTGCAAAAAAATCTTGAGATTAAAACAATTTAAGAACGAAAGTCTACATATTCTGCAGAATTTTGCACAAGTACTTAATTAAAACATTACAAATTATGATCAGTATTGTTAGAATACACAATTAAGAAAATTGTAAACTGTTATTACAATTTTCACCTGTGTCCGAGCCAGACTCGGGCGAATATCAAATAATAATTAATTCACTTTTTATGCACAGATTTTACTCAGGTAAAATTTATTTGTCCTTTAACGATCGTTGTCTATGACCACAACAAATTTCGTAATTCTATACGAATTATAAGTTTTTGATTGGAGCCGTTTTTCCGGTCCCCTTTTATATAAATAGTACAAATGACCAAAAATTTTTAGTTGTATTTGAGTATTTGTAATAACTAGTACAAACCTTGCTAGAACCCCGACTTTCCCTAAGACCTTTATGTAAATATCCCGCAAAAGTTGACCAACGGCTGTTCTCAAGATCAAACAATTTTAAACACCGTAGACTGCAGCTGTCTCGTTGCAGTTTGTGTAAGACGAAAGAAAAATATAAATAAAGTATCCCTGAAGCTATATGTAATAACTAGATGCATTTATTTTAAATCATTTTTTTATTTTTTTAATAGCTTTACTATAAAAACACGTTTTGGGGAGATTTTTTCGCGGCAAAATTATAATTTTTTCTAATATCAGATTTGGTTTAACTTTCACAAAAATATTTATTATCAAAAAATAAAAAAATATATGCTTTTCTGAGCGAAATTTGAAAAAAACAAGCGTTAAGGAGTTTTAAATGTATTAAATGTTATCCTATTTACAAGGAATAAAAGTAAATTTTAACTTAAAATTAAAAATTATCGAAAAACCCAGATAATGAGATATTTTTGTGAAAAAACCTATCAACCCAGATTACAATAAAAAAATCCAAATATGAGTAGAAAAACTCAGGCGTAAGAGCCCTTCCCACACCATATCGATGACGGCACGATATTTCAAGACACTGGAAAGGCACTTTCTTTGCTTGGTTCATTTCCCGTTGGATGAAATTAGTCAAACGAAATAAAAACCATCAATAAGTTAAGGGATTGCCTATCACTATAACCTATTCAACTATGCCCAAGAACAACTAATGTCAACTGCTTCCAAGAATATACTGTTTTTTCGCCACTAGATATTCGCCACTAGATGGCGCCACTAGACGGTGCCCCCAACTGTCCAAATGTTAATGCCAGTGCTCATCGCTTAGATGCTCAAGCCTAAGCAGCTCATTATAAACCAACCTGTGTAACTTCAGGGGAAAATTTGAAATGTTTATGGAAGAAGCGATATATTTTTTAAACAATTCATAGGAGAAAGATATTTCCGATGGGATATTGTAGAGAGCTTGAAGATTTGAAAAGTGCGTTTATAAATAAATGGTTTCTGGTTTCAAAACACCGGTGTTACTCATTGCAGTGGGAAAGGCAGGTTCGAAACGACTGCTAGACAAAGCAGAAATTTCTCCACTCCATACCATGTGTGGGGTGTGGGCTGACTTCAACCTCAGAGCGATGCAGGCTTTGGCAGCACGTCTTACGGCGATGCGGGCCTCGGCGGCACCTCTGACAACGTTGCGGCCCACATCTCACTACAGAGTTTGATCATTGCACTCGGATCCAAGTGCAATGGTCGAACTCTGGG
>NW_019386068.1:66246-75084 GCF_000671375.1 Centruroides sculpturatus
AGCGGCGCCGAACGTCACATTTACACGTTTAAAACGTGCGCCTCAACCTCTCTATTAACTGAATTTACACATTGACAATTTGTTAAATTAACAGCGCGATTTCATATTCACCACATAAGTTTAAAATAGGCTTAATTTATTGGTGTAATTAATTAATTAATACGGTGAATTATTATTTAATTATTGAAGCAATAAAGAAGCTTTATAGGCGTATATTATATATATATATATATTCATATACAAACTAAAATATAGTGTACGGCAGTGGCGTGCCGTCATTGGAAGCTGTGGAAGCGCCGCTTCCCTTGTATTTTCTAAAAAATAAATACACATTGCGCGATTATTTTCATATTTGAACGTATTTTGGATTAATTAAAATTAATATTTTCTTATAACCGTATTATGTATCTTATTACAAATTTCTATACTACACGTGAGAAAAAAACGATAAGATTGCTATTGTATATTCGAATATCAGTGGCGAATGGAAGGGCCGCGTTTCTTTATGCAGCGAGAGTGTAGCGAAATGACGTCACGAGCAGTGTTGGCCAATTAGAAACTAGTTTCAGTGTGTTCGTTGTAAAGCGCTTCTCGATCGCTGCATAAAGAAACGCGGGGAAGCGCTGTATCGTCGAAACTGGGTCAGCTTCCAAACAGCCAGATTATAAGCATTCGCTCATGCGCTTTACAGAGCAACAACCTCACCCGGTTTAGCTGGTGGAAGCTACACACGTATAACGCTTTCAATGATTATCCAGGATCGGTTCTGGGCTGTTAGCCGCCTGCCCGCTAGATATTTGGCCGCCTTCCCCCGATTATGTGAATCACAAGTAGATTTATGATTTAACCCAATCGATAGAAATTTACTGGTATGTTTTTATGATAGTTCTGTATAGTTGACAGAAATTTTAAAAAATCCATTAAAATATTTGATATTTTTATTCCGCTCTCCCATCTTATATTACAGATTTCAATGTTAAATCAGTGATATTACGATTTCGTATGTCTCATCTCTAAGGGGATGTAGAAAAAAACGTGTACAATTCTTGTATAATGTTTAAAAATTAACTGTTACTTTGGTAGCATAATTTACAACTAAATTTAATGAATGAGAGAGATGCACGAGATACAGAAAAAGCTCTAGAATTTATTTTCTTTAAATTCACGATGCATGTATTAAATTTGTCTTTTCACTTTTTTCCCGAAACTATAAATATTAAAGTACAAAGTAACTGGTTTCGACTTATTTCTACTTACGAAGTAGTTAAATAATTAAGAAATTAGGGAATTGGAGACATAAATAAAATCCTGCTGAAAGAGCCGGAATTTTACTTAAACAAAAGCTTAACCGAACCTATCTTTAGCTGAGTATAGTGGGGACTGCTTTCCTCGCAATATTAGATGTAATAAAGAAATATTTCCAGTTCAATGAGTGTGACCGAAAAGTTGTAAATTACCATGCACACCTGGTCCTAAAACGAATTAGTTAGAAAACAAACGACGGGCAATCTATTAAGTTTAACATATTCAGATTTTTACAGCTATGTTGAGAAACGTTTAAAATCCACAACAACCCTGTCGCGTCCTTTGAGATTATATATATATATATATATATATACATATATAAATTTTTAATATATACAGTAGACCCCTATAACGCGTAGATACGTTCCACGTTATACGAATTTCACGTTGTAGGAATCCTTAAATACATGAGCCAATCGCAGCCCGACAAGTGTAAAGTTTACGGACTATGGCTGTTTGAAAGGTTTTCTTCCATAAAATTAATCAATTCTATACTAATTCGATTCAACATTTCCAAAACACGTATAATTTTTTTTGGGAATAATCCGTATAAACTATGCTATAAACAAAAAATTGTAGGATTACTTACCGAGTGTGCACCGTTCGACTACGCCGTTGCTTACGCTTGTTTTCGTCGCGGAGCAGCGCACCAAACGGCGGCCGCGATTTCTGATAAGTTATTTTTCTGCGAAAAATTCGTTGAACTTTGGAGACATCATTAATATAAATAATTTTTATGGCCGTTGAATAAGAAATGTTTCTTTCACAAGAAATGTATAAAATTAGTGCTGTATTAGACTTACGGTACCTAATTTACATACTGTACAGACGATAGTAAACTCAACTTACTCGCCTAAACTCTCTGTAGCATGTAAGTAGTTCGGCTGCTCGTCTACTATTGGTCCAGATTCGACCAATCCTGTCGCGACACGAGTCGGCGACGACGTTTTACGAGTCCCTTTTGGCGTCTTTATACGAATATGGTCGCAATTTTTTCGCCACGTTATAGGAATCTCCGTTATAGGAACCCGCATTATAGTGGGGTCTACTGTACATTTTCGCACTTTTCAATTGCTTATATTTCGGCAACCGCTTTATAGAAAATTTTGAAATTTTGCACACTACCAAAGAAGACAATTTTTTTTCGAACGAAATATTCTGAATTACTTTAGACGTTTACAGGGCAGAGAAATCGATCCCCGAAAATCGGCAACTCTGATTCCTGTATATATAGTCAGTCAGCGACTTTGTTACTTGCCGTGACTCTCGATACCATTCATCTCCCTAGAAGATCGTCCTTAAAAGAAATGAGGCATGAGTTTTATTTTAGAAATTCTTAGACGCTTTGAAGAAGGTTGTACTTTTTCTGAGGAAAACCTTTCGTCGCATGTGCGATGATCTACTTTACTAGCTGTGGTTTCTGTTCTTCAGTAATCGGAGAGGGTCCAAAAATGTTTCTACAAACTACATTCTATAGCCGAAATTAATTCATCGAAAGGAAATCTCAAATTTGAGCAACACTCTCCAATTACGAAAATTTTGAGCGGTGTTTTCCTGATACGTTGGGCCCCGTCTTTACCACCCGGCCTCTGCACGGTAAGCATGGCCGAAACCACAATGAGCATGAGAAAAAGGCCCGTTGATACCCACAGGACCGAAAGAATCAACTAAATAAAAAAGGGGTCCGCAATGCTTATCGCATTTACACAATGAGCAAGGTGGGCGGCTGCCCCGGGAGGCAGATTGCAATGTGTGGCAAATCGTCCGAAGAAAATAAAAATAATAAAACATTGTTAATCTCAGATAATCGATTATTTTACTGTTTGAAAATAATTAAGTAATTAAATGTGTCATTTAATTAATTGATTACGTAAATACATCGACGATTATGAACTAATTCGGCCACAAAGCGAGAACCCCTCAAATTCGGCGACACACTCGCCACAAAATACGTCGATTTGACGTCATTATAGCTTTTGACCATTACAAAAATCGTAAACTGACGTCAATTTGACGTCAAATATTTTTCTATATCATTAAAATCAAACGATATATAAAAATTCCAAAATATTATTAATTATTTTTAAACTTTTACTATCAATAATTTTAATCCAATAAAAAATAATAATATTTTAAACAAACATTTACAAAATTTCGCTCATCTGTTGATTACTGTCGTTATCGCCGATGTCTATGATGTAAGGTCCAGAAGCGTAATTCATTGGAAAGACGGAAGATGATTCATCAGAAGTTTGGTTCGTATTTTTCTACCGAGTATCTTAAAATTTATACATTGTATAATATTTAAAAGAGTCTTTACGTCGTTATAATCCCTTTATTAATTTAAAATTACGTCACACCGGCCAATGTTTCGATTTCGTTGTAACTTATGCAATATGCGACATTTAATTGGTTCTTTCTCTTCATTCTCCTAAACACGAGCGTGTTAATTGGTGTGCAGGTAAATTACAATTATCTAATGTCACTTAATGGCCATTTATTATGAATTTATACAATTTCCATAACATTGTGTGACTCTCATCACCAAACATTCCCTCTAAAATTCATGTTAATTTAATAAAGTAATCTGTTGTAATTACTCAATAAGATGAGTAATAAACTTAAATCTCTGAACTTGTGTATATTTCTCCTGTTTCTGTAACATTAATGTAGAGATTCATTGTAAAATTTGTACTCAATGTATGTTTGCTTTTCCGGTTGGAATTTCAGAAATATTTATTGGTAAGTTTGCCTGTTCCTGGCCTTCTGGTTAGTCTTTTCGGGTCTGTTCAGAAATGCCATCGGTTGGCAGCCAATGACGGAGCCAATGGCTTTCTGACTTGAGATTGGAGAGTCCTGCAACAATCAGTTAATAAGCATTGTCCAAAAATATTTCCCACAAATGCAAACAATTGAGAACCTTTACCATCCAGTAACAAAATTTTAATAAAAACATCTAACGAATGTTTTCGACCTTGACCGTGGTCTGCTTTGGGTTTTTTAAACTGATGAAATTCCAAGTTGGAATGCATAGAACAGGATGATGCCGAGTTTTGGTGATGGAACCAGTGAGTGTTTCCGAACGGACCCTTAGAAGGACGGTTTTAGTCGTGATGGGTGTTGAGAATTAGTGGCACGCTTAGGATTTGATCTTGGGAAGCCGAGTTAAATGGATAAAAAATTTTTAATACAGATTCAATAAAATTTTTACCATGTAAGAATGCTAGTTCGTAAATAGTGTATAAATACAAGAAGCGACACGGTGTAAATAAGAAATAAATTTTATTTAAGAAAAGAGTTTTGGAAAATTTTCTAGTATTTGTTTTCCTTTTATGTTGGCAGATGTCGGGGCTCTCGGTCCCTCACCGGGTACGCCGCCATTGAGGATTGCTCTACGGCTTCTAGTGTCATATTAGCTCTAGTTTAAAGTATTTTGATAGAACTAGATAAATTTCTCTGAAATTATATTTACTTATTGTGTTTGGAATTTAAAAACACTATCATACTTGTCAAGCTTTCCATTTATAAGGAAGTTATAGAAACAAATGTTATACAGTTATACAATATTTAATATATATAATGTGTGTAATTGTAATGTAGAATATAAGATATATTTTAGAGAGAAGTTCAGAGATGACTCTTAATTATTTTCAGTTAGCATAAAATATTACAAAGATTGAATGTATAAAATTAATTTTAAGCAATTAACAAATCAATAAGAGAAATTCCAGCAATAAATTCTTATCAAATTATATTCTAGTAGCATATTTTATAATTAATAAAGATATTTGTTTCAGAACTGATTTGTGTGTGTGAAAATAAATGTTTGTAAGTAGTAATTATTTTGGAATCAAACTGAATTAGGCTAAAAACTTGTTTGACTATTTTGACCAATTTATATTTATTATCATATCCAAATTTTTATTTCTTATTATCATGATCAATTTTCTATCATTACCTGTTTAATTCTTTTTATGACAGAGATGAATTTCTTCTATGATCTTATCCATTCTCTCTCCTTTATATGTTTGCTTTTATACTAATATATTTATTTTATACTTACATTATACAGTACATCTAACAATATACAACCAATCTAATGCATATGCTTATGTTGTTATTTACTACAAATGATTAACAAATTGTTAAACAATAACAACATGACAATAATGTAGCATGGGGGCACTTATTGTCAACTGTGTAAGCCAAAATCTGTACATAATTACTTCAATTAGTTCATAATTAGTTAGTCCATTGGTTCAAGTTTTGGCAAGCCATCTTTACAGGAAGCACCATAAGACAATCCCATTCTCAATGACATGTAAGAATAACAGGTTTCCTCACTCGTGGTAAGAAAAATTAATGCACAACACCCCTTCTGGTAGTCAGTCACATAGTGAGGGATTGTCTGGTCCTTAGAAGATAATGAAGGTTCTACATTTTCTTCAAATTTCCTATGATTGAGCTTGATTATTTTTTTATGGTTTTAGGCTCTCATGAAGGTAAACCCAGTCATTAACCTCCATAAACAATTAAACAGCCCCTGTGATTAAATTATTTTTTCATAAAGTAAACAATGGTCTAATAAAAGTTTATTTTTTTTCCTATGACAAGTATAGAACAAACTTTATTTTCATATATCAATTTTGCTTTTAGTGTTACTACATATTGCAATAAAAAATATCAAAATTTAAAACAGCATTAAACAGTCAACTACTTGTATCATTACCCTATATAATAGCATAATAATAATAAACTCTTTTACTCTGTGGGCTCCAAAACAACTATTTTATGCCCATTGTGGTCAGGTCCATAATTGTAGCAGCTAGGTGAAGAGGATAGCATTCAACATATTCAGGTCAAATCATCCTCGAAAATTTGACTCAAATTCAATGTCCCAGATTAGCAGCTATCTAACACCTTTATTTTTGCCTTCATTCAATGGTAATTTGTTAAAGAATTGAATTGTTTGAAGTTACTCATATTGAACCAGCAGAGGCATCATCCAGGTTAAAAGGAAACAAAATTTTAATACAGTTTGCCTATTGTTAATATTGACATGTAAAAATTGTGTAAATAGTTTTACATTTTTGTAAAATTGCCAATTTGTAAATATAAAAAGCAACTGTTTGAATTAACAGTCACATTAAGACCACAATTTCACACACAAAGCTTCAGTTACTTCTAAACGTTCTTTGTAAGTTTGTGTGTGCAAAATGGCCATCATTATATGACTACTTATTCATACATGTTTTTCAGGTATTTTTGTATTTCTACTCCTGATGAATTTCATTGAAAGAAATTTCCATTTTGTTGTACAGTAATTTTAAGTTGAACTTTAGCATCTTTTGATTTTTAGCACAAGAATTATATTAAAATAACTGTTTATTTTTTGAACTCAATTAAAATGACTTAATTAAAACTTAATGAAAATCTACATAATATGTGAAACAAAAACCAAACAGCAATAAAATGGAAGATTATAACATGACTTATCTGACTGAAACAGCTAAAAAAACAAATAAAATACAGTATGTAATGTGAGGTTAATTTAGTTAGTAAGTTAATGTTTAAAAAAATAAATAAAAAAGTAAAATAAATAAATTTGGGGTCTTGCATGTTCGTCTTTTGTCTGTCCATTTGTCTCGTCTAGTTTGTTGTTAATGTTCATTTGTTTTTTCATGCTGTCTGTCTAGCTGTTAAGTAGTATTAAGATTCGCACTCACATTCAGTTTCATTAGCATTAAGTAGTTATAAGTCTTCCTACTAACAGCCACTTGGCACTAACTTCTACACTTAGCTATTCATGGCAGCACTGAATCATTGGTGTTTGCTACACTCAGGTTTTCTTTAGACCCTTTGAGGGACTACAGCCTTGCAGTCTAAAAACTGCACGCCAACATCAAACATAGAGGATACTGTAACCATACATACGCCATTTAGAGGGATCCTATCTTTCTCTACTATCTATCTCTTCTCCCTCCTTATTACTCAGTGGCATGCCATCATTTGAAGTGGTGGATGCGCCGCTTCCCTTGTATTTTCTTTAAAAAATAAATACATATTAATTTTAATTATATGAAAATAATCGCACAATATTTTATTATAACCGCATTATGTATCTTATTACAAATTTCTATACTACACGTGGAAAAAAAGATAAGATTGCTATTGTATATTTGAATATTAGTGGCGGAGTGGAAACGCTGTATTGTCAGCATCCAAAATTCCAGATTTGCGCATGCGCTTTACGGAGCACCAACCTCACCAGTTTAGCCGGTGGAAGCCTAGGACCTCGGGTGGCTGCTACACGTATAACGCATCCAATTCTATCCAGGACTGGTTCCGGGCTGTTAGCCGCCCACCCGCTAGATATTTGGCCGCCCTTGCCTGATTATGTGAATCACAAGTAGATTTATAACTTAACCCAACCGATAAGAATTTACCTGTCTGTTTTTATGATAGTTTTCTGTATAGTTGACAGAAATTTTAAAAAATCCGTTAAAATATCTGATATATTTATTCCGCTCTCCGATTTTATATTACTCACGGATTTCAATGTTAAACCAGTGATATTACGATTTTGTATCTTTAAGGGGATGTAGAAAAAAATGTGTACAATTCTTGTATAATGTTAAAAAATTAACTGTTACTTTGGTAGCATAATTTACAACTAAATTTAATGAATGAGAGGGATGAACAAGGTACAGAAAAAGCTCTAGAATTTATTTTCCTTAAATTTACGATTTATATATCCGTTTGTCATAAAAATTTGTCTTTACACTTTTTCCCAAGACTACAAATATTCAAGTACAAAGTAACTGGTTTTGACTTATTTCTACTTAAGAAGTAGTTAAATAATTAAGCGATTCGGGAATTGGGGACATAAACAAAACCCTGATGAAAGAGCTGAAATTTTACTTAAAGGCCTAACCAAACCAATCTCTAGCCGAGTACAGTGGGACTGATTTCTTCGAAATACAGTGGGTGATCGGTTAACGAACAGATCGGATAACGAACAAATCAGATAATGAACACTTTCGCGAAAGATTTTTATGTTCGGATAATGAACACCCCATAGAACAAACACAAGAAGAAGCGATGTAAAATAATGAATACCGATTGGTCTTCCCTTGTCTTAGGGCAACAATTCGAAACCTTTCGGAGCGTGGGAGACGTCGACATCGACGCTCAAGCCGGTATATACCGATCGGATAGTATTCCTCCGAACTTTGAAACTCTTCCTTTTAATTCCAGCCTTTTATTTTTCTGACAGAAACAATTCTTTTATGTATTCCCGAGACTGTCGGGTAGGCACTCGTTAAGTTTTGCGTCTGTTTTTCTTTTCAAAAGGTCAGAGTATAATAGCAAAGGTAGAGAGTGGGCAGAAAATGCCTAATGTTTCTGGGCAGTATGGCTTGGAACAGGTCTACAATAGGCCGTAGTTAAATCTTATCTAAGAAAGATACTGTATTATCAAGAAGACTCAAGCAGCTAAAGGAGTAACAAAAATCACATCTGAGAAATAAAGAA